>NC_057740.1:13226626-13236011 GCF_004010195.1 Chiloscyllium plagiosum
GTTAGGCCACTGTTGAAATATTGCGTGCAATTCTGGTCTCCTTCCTATCAGAAGGATGTTGTGAAACTTGAAAGGGTTCAGAAAAGGTTTACAAGGATGTTGCCAGAGTTGGAGGATTTGAGCTATAGGGAGAGGTTGAACAGGCTGAGGCTGTTTTCCCTGGAGTGTCGGGCTGGGGGGTGATCTTATAGAGGTTTACAAAATTATGAGGGGCATGGATAGGATAAATAGACAAAGTATTTTCCCTGGGATCGGGGAGTCCAGAACTAGAGGGCATAGGCTTAGGGTGAGAGGGGAAAGATATAAAAGAGACCTAAGGGGCAACTTTTTCATGCAGAGGGTGGTACGTGTATGGAATGAGCTGCCATAGGATGTGGTGGAGGCTGGTACAATTGCAACATTTAAGAGGCAGTTGGATGAATAGGAAGGGTTTGGAGGGATATGGGCCGGGTGCTGGCAGGTGGTTGGGATATCTGGTCGGCATGGACAGGTTGGACCGAAGGGTCTGTTTCCATGCAGATCTATGACTCTATAACGGACATTCTCAATGGGCTTGGGGGGAGAGGACATGATGACAGAGAATGTAACAGGTAAAGCAAAAGGAAAGGGGAAAAATTGGAGTTGTTTCACAATTTGAAGGTGTTGAACTTACTATTATGTCCAGAAGGCTGTAAAGTGCCGAGTCTGATGAGATGTTGTCCCTCCAGTTTGTGCTGTGTTTCACTAGAGCACTACAGCATGCTAAGGACAGACAGTGGGTATGAGAGCAGGACACTGTGTTAAAATAACCAGCTACGGGAATGTTGGGGTCCTGTGTGCACACTGACTGGAAGTGTTTCACAAAACTGTCACCCAGTCTACGTTCCGTTTCTCCAATGCAAAGTAGGCCACATTGGGAGCAGTGAATACCCAATGTGGCCTACTCTACATTGGAGAAATACCCAGTGTTTTTTCTCCAATGAGGTGAAATTCTGCTTCACCTGGAAAGACTGGTTAGGCCCTTGGATGGTGAGCAGGGAGGAGGTGACGGGGCAGGTGTTGCTCCTTCTGCGGTTACATTAGAAGGTGCCGTGGGAAGGGGGTGTTGTGTTAGTGGTCGACGAATGGACCAGAATGTCGCAGAGGGAACCATCCGTATGAAATGCACACGGGGGCTGAGGGGAAAATTAATCTGAACTATCAACAGCCTTTCTCCCTACACTCTAACTCCCCTCCCCCCAACTATTGCATAAATACTGTCCCTTCCCCACTTTACTGCAGCCCTGACAAAGGGTCAGCTAGACTCAAAACGTGAGCTTGCTTTCTCTCCATGGACGCTGTCTGACCCGCTGTGATTTCCAGCATTTGCTGTTTGCAGTACAGATTCCAGCATCTGCAGTAATTTGCTCCTACATTAGTCTATTTAGTACTTAGCCTAACTCCTGAGCAACCATTAAACTGATCCCCATATTTATCTCCTGCTCCCCAACTTTACCCATTCTCAGATCCCTTACACCATCCAGATCCTGACCTGACACCCCAGGATCCCATACCTCCCCCAGCATCTAACACCCCTGGCCTGGGACACAACACACCTCTTTCCGTTGAACTTAATCTGACCACACCACCCCCGCCAATCCCAACCCTCCCATGTCATTGCCCCCAAGCCCCACCATCAGGCATGACCTGACCCAACACCACTACTGATGGACCAACCACCCGTTCCTCTCCCTTCGCTGTACCAGACTCAACCTCAACGCACACCACAATCCATTGCCTCAGACCACTCAATACGTGACCCGAATCTCTCAAACCTGGCATACACCTTGCAAAACTCGATTTCTCCAGCCCACCCCAACATACCCTAAATACTCACCTGTTCCCCCCCCTTGCCACTTTGTGCCCTCCCCCACCCCAACTCCAGCTGACACCTTACCCTAACACAGATGGTTGGAGATAGTGAGGACTCAAATGTTGGAAAGTCAGAGTCAATAAAGTGTGATGGTGGAGGAAGCACAGCAGGTCAAGCAGCATCAGAAGAGCAGGACAGTCAATATTTCAGGTAGAACTCTAGTATCCTACCCACCTGGTGCCCTATCCCCTTACTATCTGACACCCTGTCCTCCCGGCAGCTGAACATCACACTCCCCTGCTAGACTCACCCTTTGACAGCTGTTGTCACAGTGGCTGGCAGGGCTTTGAAATTTCAGATTATTGAAGCTGACTTTCGTGAAATGGGGATATGCTTCACCTGACTCTGACAGGTCCGTAATATGAAAGGACTGTCAGAATGGAAGCTCACCACTGCATTTCTGAGGATGGCCTGGGCAGAATCTCCTGTCAGAAATGCAGAGCTCCCTTTTTCATTAAAAATGGGATGTGTGAAATTGTCACTGCCAGAAAATCTGGGACAACGTTTTCAAGGTAACTGCTTCTTTACTTAAAACTAAAACTAGCTACCACAATCAAGCATCATACATGCTTAAACCAACAAAAAAAAGTGCATCTATACATCCCTCCTCCTCAATGTCTCAAAGTATTTACAGTCAATGAAGTACTTTTCACTGTAGTCTTTGTTGACAAATGTAGGTAATGTACTATTCAGTTTGACCCACAGCAGACTCCCACAATGTGATAGTAAGCACAGAATCTATTTTGGTGATGTTGACTGACTGCTAAAGGTTGACTTGATGACCATGGATAACCTCACACAGTTTCTCGTATCTGATTAAATGAACATCCAAGCAAAGGTTTACTACATCCCTTCAGAGAAATGGCTATACCACTGTGACCTTATCTGACCTATGCAAAACTCCTGTCCCTCACCATGTAGTTAACTCCTAGTATCTTCCCAAATTTGTCTAACAAAGCACTCAGTTGTGTAAATATTTGCAACCACTGGGTTAAGAAATCTCACCTTCTCAGGGCAATTAAGGACAAAAGGTCACTGGCCTGAAAGGTTAAATCTGTTTTTCTCTCTCCACTGCCTCTTCAGCTGAACACACCCACCATTTCTGATTGCCAACATCCACAGTATTTATTTTTGGGAAAATAGCCATTGCCCACAATCTGAGAACAAATAAACATGAGGTTTCTCAGGTACTCATCTCATTTCCAGCTCGGACTTACCCAACATTGGCAGCCAGGGATGGAACAAGCCAGAATGGCAATTGTATTTTCAAACCACCTAGGAAGGCAAATGATCTCCGGATGTAGACTTGGATTTTGACTTCCAAAAGAGTTACTGCCTCCAGAAGGAAGAAATAAAAATAAATTTTGACTGGGGGAGGAGAGTAAAATTTTAAAAAATGAATTTGCTTTCATTAGGAAGGAAAATTGAGAGGATGTGAAAGAGAGAAACAGCTGCAATGTCTGCTTTTCCATTGTATTATTTTCTGAAGTTATCTGAAAGGGGATTGAAATACTAGAGCCTACCAGCATCCCTTCATGCAGACTTTGTCCAATGGGGTGCAGATAATTAATAACTGACATAATGGTCAACACAATTGAGAACACTTTGAGAAAGACAAGAAATATTGAACAATTCTCAGCAAAAACAAGACAAATTCTCTTAAAATTTCTGACTGAAATTCAATCTTGAATAGATGGAAAGATTACAGGTGTTCAGATGGTCAGACCGTCCAGCTCTAATGTGTCAGTTCTGGTAGGCAGTAAGGTGACACAATGGTTAGCACTGCTGCCTCACAGCACCAGTGACCCAGGTTCAATTCCATCCTTGGGCGACTACCTGTGTAGAGTTTCTCCCCCACGTCATTGTGGATTTCTGCTGAGTGCTCTGGTTTCCTCTCAGTCCAAAAATGTGCAGGCTGGGTTGGCAATGCTAGTTTGACCCATGATGTTCAGGCTAGGTGGATTAACCATGGCAAATGTGGGGTTACAGGGAAAGAGTGGAGGTCTGGGTGGGATGGTCTTTGGAGGGCTGGTGCAGATGTGATGGGCTGGATGGTCTCCTTCTGCAGTGTAGGCATTCTATAAACCACCAATGATTTCCTCAACAGTTTCCCAGAGTGGAGAGTTGTTCAGAGTTTCTTGAGGCATGTCACAATGTGGAACCATGGCCACATTAGAGTCATAGAGATGTACAGCAAGGAAACAGACCCTTCGGTCCAACCTGTCCATGCCGACCAGACATCCCAACCCCATCTATTTCCACCTGCCAGCACCTGCCCCATATCCCTCCAAACCCTTCCTATTCATATACCCATTCAAATGCCTCTAAAATGTTGCAATTGTACCATCCTCCACCACTTCCTCTGGCAGCTCATTCCATATACGTACTCTGTGTGAAAAAGTTGCCCCGTAGGTCTCTGTTATATCTTTCCCCTCTCACCCTAAACCTATGCCCTCCCCGACCCCAGGGAAAAGACTTTGCCTATTTACCCTATCCATTCCCCTCAATTTTATAAGCCTCTATAAGGTCACCCTTCAGCATCTGATGCTCCAAGGAAAACAGCCCCAGCCTGTTCAGCCTCTCCCTCAAATCCTCCAATCCTGGCAACATCCTTGTAAATCTTTTCTGAACCCTTTCAAGTTTCACAACATCTTTCCGATAGGAAAGAGACCAGAATTGCACGCAATATTCCAACAGTGGCCTAACCAATGATTCAAATCAGTTAGGGTCTTTTTGAAAGGCAGACCAGCTCAAGGTGCTGAATGATCTACTCCTGCTCCTACGAAACATGTTTGTTTTCCAATCCCTGGAATCTATCCACCTTCAACACCTCTGAAAGAGGTTGAAGACACCCAGGTAAATCAAAACCCAAAACACCACTCAAAGATGCAGTGCTTCCAAGGGTTTGCCCTGGCCTCTCCATGCAAAATATTAAAACGTGCAGATATTCTCTGTCTGTCTTCCTGTGTAGTGATGCACTACAGGGGGCTGGCTTATTTGGCAGTTCAGTCAAAACGTTCATTTTCGTTTGTGCTGAATGACTCATTGGTATTTACAGACATTATCTTTGTATCGAAGATGTAAATTACAAACTCTTGTATAACTAATGGAAACTACACCCACAACCTGTGTTTCAGTTTGAAATAACATGTTTTCTATATAATCTCTGATGTTACAGCAGTGACTACACTAAAGAGTATTTAATTTGACTTTGAAAAGTTTTCAGGTTGTGCTAGCTAAACGAAAGTTTTTTTTCTTCTTTCCTAAAACTAATATTAACTGATCATGTAAAATGACCAATATCAATTCAACAGAAATTTTCATTTCACATTAATTGAATTGAATTGAATCATTCTTATTAATATTCACATTATCAAAATCATAATTACACCCAAAGGTGTTTAACACTTTAACGTGCAGAGCATTGAATTCTCCTACAGTCTGCTTTTAAACAATGGCTAGGCCCGGAACAAAACCCAGCTGTTATTCTCTGGATTTTGGCCAGGGCTGTAATTTTTACCAATCATTTACTCAGATATCCGGATGACATTCAAGAACTGCTGATACCATTTGCTTGATCAAATAAAGCCCATTAATGGTGAATGCCTTCCTCATGAAAGTTATTCCAGCGGTTTTGCAGGAACTGAGAGGAGAATTCCGCAAGCAGTGTGTTCTGGGTACAATGGCTCAGGCAAGATCATGTACCATTCAGATTCAGACCTGTAACCCCATCACTCCGACCATTCCACTCAGCTTGGTCCAGTTTGATGCGAACACTTAATTGAATAACAGTCAACTTGCTGGAGCCTCATTCCCGATGAAGGGCTTATGCTCGAAACATTGATTCACCTGCTCCTTGGATGCTGCCTGACCTGCTGTGCTTTTCCAGCACCACACTCTGATCTCCAGCATCTGCAGTCCTCACTTTTTCCTCCCTGCTGGAGCAGGGAATCAAACTACATACAGCAATATGCTCAAGCAAAGTTAAAGAGCAGAGGATGACTGGAGCCAAATGGGGTTGGGGAAAACAAAGCAGATAAAAGACAGACAGAAAGAAGGGTTCAGTGAGAAAGAAGGGAAAAGGAGCTGGAGATCAAAGGAGAAAAGAAATAGACAGGGAAAGTATGGAAGGGTAGAAATCCAAAATGGAAGGTAGGAAGTATCATGTGACTGCGGTAACTGTGTTACCAAAACAAAGGGACATTCAGGCAATCATTAAATGTTTATGAATATTTCTGTTTCTGTTCTGCAAACAACATATTTTCCTAAATAAAAGCCAAAAGAGCTGAGAATGCTGTAAACCAGAAACAAAAACAGACGGACCCAAAACGTTAACTCTGATTTCTCTTCGCAGATGCTGCCAGACTTGTTGAGCCTTTCTAGCAACTTCTGTTTTTGAATCGTATTTTGCTATTTTTTTTAAAGAGGTGTTTGTTGAAGTGACTTTGGCCAAGCGGCCATGAGAGTGGCCATCTTTTTAAACGGGACCATGAGAGCTTTAGCAAACAGCTGAACCAAAATAAGTGAAGAATCCAAGTAACACTGTCGGTCAGGTTTGCAGATGTGATTGCAGCAACTACGAGCATCGCCAAATATGTTTTTTTCAAATTATTCTTGGGATGTGGGCATTGTTAGCCGGGCCAGCATTTATTGCCCACCCTTAGTTGCACTTGAGAAGGTGGTAGTGGTGAGCTGCTTTCTCGAACTGCTGCAGTTTATTTGCTGTAACATTAAGTAAGGAGTTCCCCAGGATTTGGCATTGTGACACTGAAGGAATGGCGATATATTTCCAAGTTAGGATGGTGAATTGCTTGGAGGTGTGCCACGTTGTAAAATTAGAAGTAGCTGATCTTAGTGATCATCTTTCTTTTCAGTTAAGGCACTGCGGCCTTATCTTGCAGTTCTGTGTGGTATGCTAAAATCCCACGGGGTAGAGGCAAGAAGAATTTTATCTTAATTCTTTCATCCAAAATTCATCACAACTCCTGAAGCATAGCAATCATAAGGACTTTTAACAACAGCAGAATATTTTCTTCCACTATCCAAATTGTAAATGAATTTCCTATGTTGATCCCTCTTTTTGTGAAGTAGTTCTTCCTGATAGAATTTCTAAATTCATCTGTCAGCAGTTTGACCCTGTGATTCCTTGTCCTCATGTGACAATTTAACTCAAACGCCTGTTCCAGGTTTACAGACTCGATGAGTTTTCAAACTTCTCCAAGATCACTTCTCATATATTTGTTTCAAACACGAAGAGCTCATGTTTCTTCAGTCTGTCCTTACACCTCAAACTCCTAATTCAAGGGCCTATTCCAGGCACCACCTTTCAGCACTTGAACATCTGGACTGAATCTGAATGGCTAGAATTAAACATGCTGCTGTTACTGATGGGATAGTTGACTGGTCTGTTTGCTGGATGAATTTTTGCTGAGATACAATTAGGTAGTGTGTTAAAAATCGCTTTGAAAATCACATTTAGTTAGATCAGCGGCATTCAAAGAGATTGTAAATATAATGTTTGTTCCTTACCTTATGCTTGTTTTGTACTTGGTGTATTTTGTCTGCCACTGACCTATCCAATCATATTTTCCTTGGCTGCCTCTTCTGATTGAATTACCCCGCCTGGTCTGGTATTGTCTGCAGGTTTGACTAGTTTGCATTGAGTTTCTCGCTGGATGTTTAGTAGCTGCAGGCTATGCTAGTTTCCCGTTTCTCTTTGCTACTCTTTTTACATGTTTCTGAGGGTTTTTGTTTTTATCTGACTTGCTCCCTGCAGGGATTTTAAAAGTTTATTTTGCTTCCTTATTTCACTTCATTCATCAAGTGTGACATTTGTTTAGTCAATGCTGGGGATGTATTTCTCCTTTGACATTCAGCTGTGTGTACTTAAACATATTCCATTTATCCTCACAAACAATGCTTTAAATTCTTCATTCATTCCCCCCGAAACTGGCCTGGTTAAAATTGTTTCCTTGAAGCTTGGTGATGAAATAGTGAAACGAGGATTACATTGATTTCCACTGATGCCACGCAATGATTGACAACAGAAATACCTTTGTATTTTCCCCTGTATTTTCTGTTGTTATTGACTGTTGTTGAGATCTGGGTGTATAGACTCCAGCTACTGATACTTTATCCAAGGAGGTATTCTTCCTAGTTGAGCCAAGAGGCAAAAGAAAAACAATTTAAAGTCACTCAATCTAGAGGGAACTCACAACTGTTTAAACTCTCCTCCAATAACCTACAAACCTCATTGTGTTTCCAGTCTCACTCTCCTTTATGGTCCCTTGACAATTTCTTCAGGCACCCAAATCAGGGGAGAACCTCATTAGTCCATGCAACATTTCATATTGTTCAAACGCTGCTTTGCTTCAACAACGGCAGGAGAAAGTGAGGTCTGCAGATGCTGGAGATCAAAGTTGAAACTTTATTGCTGGAACAGCACAGCAGGTCAGGCAGCATCCAGGGAACAGGAGATTCGACGTTTCGGGCACAGGCCCTTCTTCAGGAATGGATGTGAAGACCGCAAAGACCGTTCCCTCCGTGACTACCTGGTCAGGTCCACGCCCCCGTACAACCCACCCTCCCATCCTGGCACTTTCCCCTGCCACCGCAGGAACTGCGCCCACACCTCCTCCCTCACCTCTATCCAAGGCCCTAAAGGAGCCTTCCACATCTGAAGAAGGGCCTGTGCCCGAAACGTCGAATCTCCTGTTCCCTGGATGCTGCCTGACCTGCTGTGCTGTTCCAGCAATAAAGTTTCAACTTCAACAACGGCAGTCACTCCATTCAGAGAAACCTAGCCTACAGGAAGAAAAGGTCAGATATCACCAGTGTTAAGTTTCCCTAAGTGGATGCAGGGGAATAAGAACACCTGATTTCACCTCCTGCTGTCCAAACCCTTCAGTCTTTACAACTGAACCTCCTTCGCCTACCCCCAGCGGAGCAGCTGGACCTTTACTTTGTAACATGAACATGAGCTAGGAGCAGGAGTTAGCCGTACGGTCCCTCAAAGTCCATTCTTCCACTCAATTAACCCATAGCTGGTCTGAATGTGACCTCAAATCCACATTCCCACCTACCTCCAGTAACTTTTCACTCCTGCTTTGCTTATCAAAAAACGATCCATGTCAGCCTTAAAACATTCAAAGACTCTGTGTCCACTATCTTCCAAGAAAAAAATCTCACCTTATTTTTGTCTTAAATGAGTGACTGCTTACAGTTAAACAGTGCCCCCTCCATTGAGATTCTATAAGAAGAGGACACAGCCTTTCCCCATCCACCTTGTGAAGATCTGTCAGGACCTTATATATTTATGCCATCCTGTATTCCCAATTCCTCCGCCTCCGCCGGATCTGCTCCCAGGAGGACCAGTTCCACCACAGAACACACCAGATGGCCTCCTTCTTTAGAGACCGCAATTTCCCTTCCCACGTGGTTAAAGATGCCCTCCAACGCATCTCGTCCACATCCCGCACCTCCACCCTCAGACCC
>NC_057740.1:13236583-13283570 GCF_004010195.1 Chiloscyllium plagiosum
TAGCTTATCTCTCCACGTTCCAGGCTCTCTGCCTTTATTCCTGACGAAGGGCTTTTGCCCGAAACGTCGATTTTGAAGCTCCTTGGATGCTGCCTGAACTGCTGTGCTCTTCCAGCACCACTAATCCAGAATCTGGTTTCCAGCATCTGCAGTCATTGTTTTTACCCCTTATATATTTCAGTCAAGTTACCTCTTGCTCTTTGATACTCCAGTGGATACATGCCTCATCCATCTAACCATTTCCTCATTAAACAACCCACCCTTTCCTGACTTTCATCTCCTAAACATTCTGTGAACAGCTTCCAACATATTTACATCCTTCTGGAAAAAATGGAGATCAATGCAGTACACAGTACTCCAAATGTGGTCTCATCAATGCCCTGTATTACTAATTGAAGCGTAACCTCCATTCTTTTGTATTTTCTCTAGTCAGGTAGTTAGTAGAATATAAATTGGGCCCAAAGTTAACCAAGCCCAAACCTCAAACTAACAATGTCAGGGAGGCAATGATTGAAGTTTCATCCACCCATTAACCACCCAACACTTGTTCACAATTAAATCCTCCACTCCCAGATGGCACCAAGCTAATCCTTTCGAAGAGGCAGTATAGGTGATACTGATCCTGCCAGCATTTGCCATCTACGCACAGGATGGCAATCTAGTGGAGAAACCTGGCTTGCTTTATTTGCCCTGCCTAAGTTCAAAGGTGCTGGGGTTAAATGAAGCATCGCCACTGTCATTGCAGCAGAGATAAAACACAGTTTGATCAACTTCTGCACTGAACTGAGTACATATCGATCGGATTCCAACTGCCTCGATGAAATAGGGGAATCAATTTAAACTCACACTGTGAACCTTTTTAACAGAAAATCAAATCTATTAAATCAAAATTAGATTCCTTTTCAGAGCCTGGTAAAAATAATAAATGTGCAGGAGAGTGTATCTTTGCTCCAAACCTATATGTACTCTCAATGTATAATATGTGGACCTGGCATTTCCTCTCGATTGAATGTTTTCCTTTGGTACAATTCTCCAAGCACCAGTGAAATCAGTGCAAACAAGTTGCAAAAACATTCGAGCAAATTGCACTCATCATCCTTTACACTCCCCCAAAGTTTTACCCAATTCTTAAAAAATATCGGTTTAGAAGCAGAGCTTATTGACAGAACTAACCACACCACAGATAAGTTAATCAGCATTGGCACTTACACTAATTATACTGATTTGTTGGCTTTCAAGGAGGCCAACATGTGTTAGAATGTCTTAAGTGCGGAAGCACTAAATGAACCTTTTAAATTATTTTCTTTAAATTTACAAAGAATTTTTAATGATCATGTAAACTACTGACCCATAATCTTTAAAATATCGACGCTTGGAAATGAATGTGAAAGTCACTTGACCAGAAAGTATCCAAACTTACAGGAAATGTAAAAGGCTTATCATACTGGGGAACCAGGATCAAATGCAATACCAAGATAAGGCAATCCAAGGGTTGATTACCAAGACATTGATGAATTTTAATTTATAACTTGCAATGAGGCTTTCAAATACCCCTCAATGAGGGTAAGACTTCTCAACTATAGGCATTGCGGGAACAAAGATTTAAATTTGAATTCCTGCAAAGAGAAGGATCTATATCAAAGGACAACAAGGCAGCTTTGATAACAGATCATTGAAAGTATTTATAAAATTGGATTGTTCCTATTGTGGGCCACTCCACAGCTTTTAGCTCATCGAAACCGATCAGAGTCTCAACAGACATTAGCAAACGCCAAGTGTTGAACATTAGCACATTGGCTGTTGTAGATAGAACAACGCAAGGAACCTCTTGGACATATATTCTGGAACTAGTATTTCAAGAGAGGTTCCAAGAGCATTTTGGCAGGTAAACGGTGAGAAACTGCTGTCCATTTTCTGGGTCATTGAAGGAAGTGATTCCCAGAGAAACAGCAACAGGGAAAGGTTATCAAGGAGCCAAGAATTTTCAACTACCACTGACTGTATTTGCTTGTGTGTGGGCTCACGTAACTGCATGAAAGCTGTGTGCCTGATATTGTACTTTTTATTTTCTTTGTCCAGTTTAACAATTAGTTTGTTCCTTCTTTGACTGATGGAAAACGTGTAAATTGGCTCCTTATTGCTCTCAGTGTAAAATGACTAACTATTTTGAATTTAAGACAGTCACAATCTCATACAAAATCAACTTAAACATTCACTGTGACCAACCAAGGAGTTTTAACAGAGGAAGCCTTGTCACCTGGTTGTAACAAACTCTACATTACCCTTATTGAACCAGAAAATAGATTTGTGCTTTTTTAAGGTCATTTTCAATATTTAAAATTAGACTACTCAAGGTAGTTGATTGACTATGATTTAAAATGTTACTTCATTCTTGGGTTAAGCCCATTTTCAGCTATCATAAATAAGCTGAACCAAGCTACCACTCAAATACATGGACCATTTACATTTTAAAGCAAGTGCTCTTTTTAAAAACAAATTCATACTTAAATGATGCCCACTTGCTGTGGTTTGTTGGACATTTTGTATTAACAATATGCAAATTATTTCAAGTGGTAGTCCAGCAAGAGAATAACACTATTTGAAATGGGTAGAATTTTGGCCATTATTCGTATTGGTTTATAAATTGCACCTGGCAGAAAGGCCAGTGCATATACTATTTGATATATTAATATATATGAATCACAAATTCCAGATAATACCTGTTCTCCTTCCTAACAATCATTGTAAGGAAAAAAGGAAATAACAAAAAGCCTGTCTTCTCTATGTTTGTATTTACTTTTACTACAGTCCAAAGATGTGCAGGTCAGGTGGATTGGCCATGCTAAATTGCCCATAGTGTTAGGTACATTAGTCAGAGGGAAATGGGTCTGGGTGGGTTACTCTTCGGAGGGTCAGTGTGGACTTGTTGGGCCGAAGGGTCTATTTCCACACTGTAGGGAACCTAATCTAAAATTTGTTATCCGGCTATGCTGAATGAAAACCACACACAATTTCAATTTAGAATGTCAAAGTCACTGAAGGTTCACAATACATTACCCATCTTTAATTAACCAGTTACCATTTTACCTTGATGGCACTTGACCTTCAAGCTATGCATTGGTACATGCAGCAATGCTCATGGGAATCTGAGGGTGAGATTGGATGATAAACAGGAAGTTAGCCAGACAATGTCTGATAGTTCCTGACAGGGCATGCTCTCTATAACGCAACATTTTTCTTCACTGAAACAAACAGATAGACAGAACTGTAGATTACTAAGCTGCATATTTAAGGAAACAGACAAAATATGACTTATACAATCCTCCATCCCCTGTCTCAGAATGCTTCATGTAGCTAATCCCATGGAGGCATAGTGACTGTTGTACTGTGTGGGTAAACATGGAATTTTGCACATAGCCAATTTCCATAACAAGCAAATGCATTACATGACCAATTAGCCTGTTCCTTGACAGTTAGTTGAGAGAGGTACATTGGCCAAGCTGCTTACTTGTCTTCAAATTATAGTGTAGGATATTTACTGTACGTGTGAGCTAGGAAATAGATGTTTCAGATAATGTTGCAAGCAAAACTCTGCACCATTGATAAAGGCAGCAGTTCTCAATATAGCACTGGATTGTCTATCTAGAGTTTGTGCCAAATTCTCAAGTGGGATTTTAAATCACAACTTAGACACAGATATATCCAATTGAGCACACCATTAGGATCAACTAATATTCATACAGGAACAGAAGGAAGATAATCGTACAATCAAAATTCAACAGCATATGACCAGTTTGGTACAAAAACAGTGTCATGCCTCAGCTTGCATGCAATATGCTGCCTTTCACTACCACAGGGCAACTCAAAGCATTTCACAGCCGACTATAGCCGGAGTTATAATGCAGGAAAACATACACGGTGATGTGTGCACAGCAAACTCTCAAAATTGCAATGAAGTAAATTAACAAGTCATCTAATTCATAGGTTGTTACTTGAGCAGTAAATCCTGGTCAGGACACGGAGGCTAATCTTCTCCTCAATTCTCCTTCAAATAGAACCAGCTTTCACACCCAGTTGAGGCAGTAGACAGGGCCTCAGTTTAATGTCTCCTCTTGAAGGCTGTACCTCTAAGAGTGCAGCATTCCTTCAGTATGACACTGGAAAGGTATCTGAGGTTATGGTTCAAAATCTCAAAGCTATAATTCAAAGACAACAGTGGTGCCAATGAGGCAAAGCTGAAAAGTAAGGGAAAAGGGCTCAGGGGAGAAAACTCAACCATGAAAACACTGACATCGGTATGTAAAATAAATTAAAACCATACTGACAACGTCAAAAATATCGTATCAACAGAATAATATCCAGAGGCATAATAAAAACAGATAAAATCTATTTTATCTTCAAGTTTTGTGAAGAACAGCAAAAGATAAAATGTTCTGAATTAGATTAAATGTATGATCCAGTTTCACCAGAGGCTTTTCACTATTTGTGACTTGCTTCAGAATTTAATTGCAATGAAACTGGCAGGAGTATATGATGTAACCTCTAGCCTTGGGGGATAAAAGACAGCCAGGATTGAAACACACTAAATATCTTGATTCATAAAGACAAAGGAAGAAAGGGGGGAAAGCATTTGCATCTATGATGTGGCTTTCTAAGTCTTCAAGATATCCTGTGCACCTCATCTGATTTTTAAAAGATTAAAATTGTTGCAATTATGCAGACCATAGCCAATTTTCACACAGTCAGATCCCGCCAGTGTTACCTAAGTTAACTGAGAAGTCCATGTTCTTCTGGGTGGTTGATGATTCTAGTTGAGGGAGCAATGCTGATCAGTATAATAGCAAGAATCATAAATAAAAACCTGCAATACTAAAACCCTGAAACAATGCTGGCAAGATAAGAAAAGGTCAGTTAACATCTGTGAAGAGTAAAGACTGGTTACCATTTCAGGTGAAAATCTTTCTTATGTTCTGTTCTCTCTCCATCAGGAAAATGTCAAGCATTGAAATGACACTATTAAAAGATTACATGTGATTTCCTTGATTCTCTGATATCTGCTCCTTCCTGCACTGCTTGGCCTCTCTGCAGTGAATTCACCAAGCCACCCCTCAACTGGACTGTTTTGTCTTGACTGAACCTGTACCTAACCAAACCGAGCCAAAGCATGTGATGTACTGATTTCCCTCCCTAACCTGGCAAAGTTAACTGCAGAACTGATCTGAATTCCACCCTTGGCATCATCCTCTTATCAATTTACTTGCTGCCCCCAAGGCAACATGACACGCAGACATGGTGCATGCCATGGATTAGAGAGAGATGTAAATTGAATTTATTTTTTACTGTTTTTATCTCCTGTCTTTAACAGCATGTTATTTTAAAAATTCTTTTCATACCTCTTCTCCCTTGGATAAATAGGCAATGGTGTATTTCCCCAAACACTGGTTGGTGATGTCCATTTTAAAAAAGACCCAGAACAAATTATTTAGGTGAACCACTAAGTAAACGTTTATTATTACATGCAGTTTACACTGGAGGTGGTGATAAAGGTTAGCAGCACAGACTCACACATACAAGCGTACAAGAAGAAAGAAATGAAGGAAATGTTTAAAAGAAGAGTTACAATTACAAATTGTTTAAAAATAAAACATATTGGTGTTAATTCAGATGTATTAGAGCCCAGTAAATCAATGTCTGATGATGTTTTGCAGTTGGCTAGTCTGACAGAATTCCTTCGCATAGATGTTCAAATGCAGTTGAAGGTAGTACAGCTACATAGTTCTAGTAAGCAGGGAAATGAGTTCATTTACAGGTGAAATGCGTGGTTATTTCCAGAAATCAGGTTTCAAGAGGGGTTAAGACTAAAATCAAGCTGTAGCTGATTGTCATTTCTGTCTTGGTCTGAAAAAGGATACTATGGAAAATGTTAAAATTTCGAAATTAAACTTGTTCAGTAACTGTCGGTTTCAGTTACACGGCTGGGGCTGCTGCTTGAAAAAAAATCAACTAACAAAATGGCTGTGATGATGCTTTTCAAAGGCATTGTGTTAGGAGATAACTGTGGCATCGTAAGTGCCTATCCATGTATAATGTGTTTCTGAGAGACATTGCATTTGCAAATCCTTTCTGTTGGCTTGGCTGGAATATCAATACGATGCAAGAAGTGTGACGTTTCAGCAGAATGATGTAAGCTTTTGTCCCCTGGTTACTGCTGTTCAGAACATTTTAGAAATTGGGGTTAACATGCATCATGTGATGAGTAACAGTCATATCATCAATGCAGAAATGTGTAGAAAATAGTTTTTAAAAACAGTTTAAGCAAGAACATTTTTTTAAAATATGATCTCTTCATGTCTTCTAGACATGACAGTCCCCTCACGCCATTTTCTGAACATACTCACATGATTATTCCAAAAACAGTCTTTTATTTCATAGCAGCAATGTT
This sequence comes from Chiloscyllium plagiosum, assembly GCF_004010195.1. Classification (NCBI taxonomy): domain Eukaryota; kingdom Metazoa; phylum Chordata; class Chondrichthyes; order Orectolobiformes; family Hemiscylliidae; genus Chiloscyllium; species Chiloscyllium plagiosum. The sequence continues at coordinate 13,243,026 of NC_057740.1, forward strand.
ACAAATAATTTCTTTAAAATTGCTAAGAGTGACTCCCTCTAGCAGGTTGTGATTCTGTGTAGAATAAGAATAGGTGCCTCCTCTTATGTGCAAGTGTCGGAACTTCCACCTGACTTCCAACAAGGTTCAACCTGATTCCTGTCATAATGGCAACCAGATCATCTCAGTTTATCTCTGTGCAGTTCGAATATGAGATCAGGTTGGACTGTATCCAGGCAGATTTAGGATGCAAACAATTGTTCCAAGCAGATTTCCTAGGAAGTCACCTTCCTTACTCCAAACTACTCATTTTACCTTAAGTTTAAGAACGTTACTTAAATGCCCACTGTTTTGCAACATCCAGCAATTATAACATTAATCTTCAGGCCCCACCCTGCTCTATTTCTGTAATCTTTTCCACCATCGTTATTTCTCTGAATCAAACTGCCCAGTCCTCTGACTCTTCTCCAACACCCTTCCATTATGCAGCATTGTTAACCATGTCTTCAGAACCTTATTCACCGAAATTCCCTCCCAAATCCTTCCAACTTTCATTCCTTTTTTAAGAACTTGCTCAAAACCCATTACTTCAAGCAGCTTTCCTGTCACCCATTTCAACACTCCAGGCTCAGGGTACCGAGCACCTATCAATGAAGAGTCTCGTGACATTTTATTTGACTATAAATGTAAACTGTCCCTCTTCTTAAGTTGTAGAAGAATTTTATACAGCCAGCTTAACAGGCAGATCGGCTTGCCTTTGTAACAAATTGAAATGCTACAACTCGAACTAAGTCTTTCCTTATCTTACTGGTCTCACACAAGAAGCAAAAACATTACAGTTCTGACCAAGCTAACCAGTTCTAACTAGGTTTTGTAGTAACTCTGCATGTTTCCTGGTTAGCTTGACACAAATGGGAACTAACCCAATTAGCGAATGCCTCTAATGTGTGACCCTGTGAAATGGTAGGTTTTAGATCTTGCAGGTGCCAATATTCTGGAATAATCCCATTTTACAATTCAGATCTTGGAACTTTCATCCAATACATTTTACATCCAATATATGTTACATCCAGTATGTATTACATCCAAACATCTTCCATCTCACCGTATATTACTTAATCATAGACAATTACTTTCCAGTACAGATTGTAGCACACCAGTGGGCAATGTGCCATACATATATACATACACTTGATAATATAGTTCCTAAGTCGTTTTAGAATAATAAAATCAAACAACAATCAACCTCCAAATAGTTTAATTGCATTTGAAGTCATTTTCAACTCGTCAAAATGTTCACGGAGTTGTGAGCGAGTTATCCAAGTGCAACAAGCAGATGTGGTTGCCTAATTCAACTGTAGGGATACATGTGTAGAAATGTTCATTATTCCAGTATTGTATGTTTGCCCTTGAGTAAATAAGTATGCCGGAAGAATATGTGGGAAACAGGAAAAATCTGATCATGGTTTACAAGGAAAAGATGTGTAAATATTTGTTGCAATATTCATTCAGAAATTGCAAACCCCCGCAAAGCCGCCTGAATTTGGCGGATAAGGAATGAAATCTTTAAATGGGAATGGGCTGGAGAAAGGAAGTGTACCGAAAGAAAAATAAACTACTAACATTGAAACTTGGCGTTGGTAGACAGCTCTGCTCAGTGCCCGCCCTCGTTCAACTCCACAGCTCGGCTACCAGCGACACAGAGCATCTGGATTGGTCACATTGAATGTCGATCAACAACTCCTCAGCCGTGTGGACATGACAGTTCCTTGCAAATTTGAAACTTTTTTCTCTCTCTCTCTGCTGGAGTCAAGTTTCAAACTCGGCTAACAAGGGGGTTCAGTTTCTGAGTACCCGCCGGTTCTCGGCTGTTTATTTGGCGAATGATTCACCCTCCGAAACCTGGAGCCTGCTACGAATTTACAGCCTTTCAAACCTGATCCGTGGAAACGAAAAAGGGCTTCATTTTTGTCTCTCATCCACCGCCCCCCACCTCTGTTTGCAAAAAAAAAAGTTGTGAGGAGTTCGCAGGGAGCCGGATCAAAGTTCGCGGTTTAAGGAAAACAGGTAAAAAGAATGATTTTAGCGGAACAAATAGAGAAGAAGGAAACAAAGAAATATTTATATAGATTATATAAACATAGAGTAAGTAGCGTGACAGAAGGAATCTATGAAGGTGGGTATAACCTCTACATTAAAACCAATACTAAGCAAATGTGTACCTTGAGTTCTTGAATGTAATCCGGTTTAAACCCCTTTAAGTCTTACATAAACCCATGTAGAGGGTTCAGTCGCTCACTTAGAATAACCACTTTTACAAAGGTTCAATTGCGAAAATCCCCAATCTCGCTATATTTTTGATATTTGTTGACTTTTCGGTCTCTGTATTCAAAGGATATTTTTATGGAACGATGAGTTTTCCCTCACTGCAGGAGTTGCATTTTGCCCGATAAATATACATCAAAGAGAGAACAGGTCAATTTGTGTTTTTTTTAAAAGGTAGTCAGTGAAGCCTGGAGATAAGAGAACAAGTCAGATTTTTTCCCCCTCTGCTGTAGTTGAGCGAGCAGGAGAATCTATTCCACTATCCCTGGAATTAAACCTGTTTTTTTTGTTTGGAGTTGTTGCCAATTGTAATGTCAATTTCATCCTATTCGAAATGTATCCAATTAACGTGACGTGTAACAGAGCCAATCAGAGACGACCAAGTGCTTAATTGTACCAATCAAGAGCTCTCGGAAGCAGAGGAAGGGAGGGGAATAGTTTCCATGGTAATGAGTAACAAACTTTAGCCAGTCTTACTAGTTTACCTGAATCACCTTTCCTCTGCTCAGTTGCCTGGTGATCTCAAACTACTAGAGGTAGCAATGGATGTTAAATGGTATCTTAACATGTCTTACACGAGTCATCTTCTTAAGGAGGATAGGTGTTTAAAAATGAAGGAGCCAAAGCAAGACCCCAGTAAATTTATGAAACTTTCAGACTCAATATGGAAATGTACTTTACACTCTTTCGATACTCAGTGGTGAATACATTGTCCTGACTTGGAAGCCTTACAGATCAGGAAGTAGCTTTCCAGTCTTTGCTGACCTGAAACAGAATTGGGAATTGCTAAAGTAAACAAAAAAAAACTGGGGATGCTGGAATTCTGATACAAAAACAGAAAGGGCTGAAGAAAATCAACAGGACTGGCAGCACTCTGGAAACAAAAGAAGTGCTAAAGTTTCAACTCCAATGATCCAGACAAAGTGTCACTGACCTCGAAATGTCAACTCAGTTTTTCTCTCCATGGATGCTGCTGCACATTCTGTTTTTGTTTGTAAATTGTCACAAAAGGTAGCTGGAATGGACAGCATATACGACTTCAGGAAGGGAGGAAATGGGGATGGATGTAATATTCACGTCATATAAGTCAGTTGCTAAGCCACAAAGACTCAAACTATTTCTATTGTTCACATTCCAAGTAAAAGAAAATTTGTTACTGCTATTTCAAGCTAGTCTATTGCAAAGAGATTGTTATCTTGCTGTGGTTTTTTTTTTGAATCAAAGAAACTTTATTTCTGAGTCATTTGTGATAACAGAGTCATAGTGAAAATGTAACCGATCCAACTTTCAGGTCAGCTTGGCACATATTGTTTGGACTTTGTACTGAATTTGTCATCTCCTAGTTTTGCCCATGCTGGGAAGGGAGTTCTCCCATCCTGTGTGCCTCTCATTGAGAGAGTCTGACACTGACTTGTAATGAAGGAGGTGGAACCTGTGTTTAATGTCTCACCCAAAAAATAGTACCTCAAAGTTATGCAGCCCTTTCTCAGCATTGCATTCTGACTCAGAAATGGGGCTTGAACTCAGAATCTTGTGTCTCAGAGCTGACAGTAAGACCCACTGAGCCACACTGATCTGTGGTGAGCATCCCCAGCATTTACGGATGAGAGAGAAAGTTGTAAAGAACGTTCATTTTATCCTAAGAATACATTAAAGGAAGGATCAAATAATGTCCTTCATTTATTTTGTTTTCATTTTGAAAGTACAAACACTTCCTGGGGTATCAGGTCTTCATTTGTGTCATCATTGTCCCACCTAGCCTGAGCAGTCAATCTTCCCATGTCAGTCTGGATCTTCACTTGTGGAGGGCATAATGTCCAGACAGCATCTTGTCTTCATTTGATACCCACATTCAAGCTGTCACTAGCATGAATTGGTTACTTTTCTCTCTCCCCTTTTCCCTAGCTCAGGTTGCAGAACCTGATGGCAGTTAGATTAGATTACTTACAGTGTGGAAACAGGCCCTTCGGCCCAACAAGTCCACACCGACCCGCCGAAGCGCAACCCACCCAGACCCATTCCCCTGGATTTACCCTTTCACCACTACGGGTAATTTAGCATGGCCAATTCACCTAACCTGCACATTTTTGGACTGTGGGAGGAAACTGGAGCACCCAGAGGAAACCCACGCAGACACGGGGAGAATGTGCAAACTCCAGTCGCCTGAGGCGGGAATTGAACCTGGGTCTCTGGCAGTGTGAGGCAGCAGTGCTAACCACTGTGCCACCGTGCCGCCCAGTTGTTCAGTTACAGCCTTGGCTAAGGTTAGCCAACCCTGGAGGGGATCAAATCTGAGATTTTTCTTCACCTGGTGTGGTTCCAGTCCACACCAGCCAGTCCATTTACTCCAGTAAGCCACTTAAAATACTGCTTTATTTTTCTTAGTTTCTTCCCAGCTCTCTTTTCTTTTTTTTTGCAATGCTGGCTTTGTAGGCAGTGCCAAACAATTTGATTTTATTCAGGCTTCTTCTGGAAAGAAGCCAACTTTTTTCTGCATGTGTGAAAGCTGCTTTTCGATTGCTTCCTTCTGTTGCACCCAATATGTTGGATATTTTCCAGTGAGGCAAAGTATTTGTGGAAGATTTGTACGTGCCCTGTTAATCGTTCACAAGAAGTTATTCCTCCTGTTTTATTGCTGGAAATGTCCCCTATTTGAAGATGCTGAATTTAGGCTGGATTGCAAGGCTGTAGATGTCCTAAGGCATCTACCTATGTAGTCATTGCCTTTTGCTGAGATCTACTTGCTCCAGGTTATTTGACTGTATTAGTATTGCTTCACAGCTGAATGTGTTCCTATCTTCACCCAGTGTCTATTTCTAGTCGGCTGACTAACAGGGAATAGAAGCAGGAATCTTTGCTGATTGTGTTTTTTGGTAATCCAAAGGCATTGAAGCCAACAATTGCTCTTGCAGATGTAATCAGAACTCTTACCCAAACTAGGAATCAAATCTGGGCTATCCAGATTTTTTATTAATTTAAAAGCCTCATGAAATATGGGTGTCACTAGATAGGTCATCCTAACCCTCTTAGAGAGCACTATCCTGGGAAGCATATTTAATTAGGGAGCCATTTGGATAAAAGTGGAATTACCTGCTAAATTTTGAAAATAGTTCCCCATCATGCAAGTTTTATTTTGATTTTTTGGCTACTGTTGGATATTTACCGCAAAATTGTAAGGCATTCATCACGCTGTTAGTAGTTTGGACCTGCATGTCGTCTTATATTGACTGATGTGTCCAGTAAATTATCTGAAATGAAGGACTAACTGACCATGATAAAATACATGATATCTGGCTTGACGTTCCAACAAGATCACTGACTTATTTTCACAGTTTATCACGGAGAGGTTATGGTGAGAACCGGAGGCAGCAAATGTGCAGAAATCAATGCTCCCTTCTGTTTCTAACAGTTTTCTTTGCTGAATAACTGGTTACATTATTAACTCTGATCCAATCACTTGACTCAGTTCCAAAATTGTAACGAAGAGCACTGCGCAAAGGGAACTATTTTGTAGTTTTCAGCAAATTCCAACTCCTACCCTGCTCCCAGCAACCTCCATGCACTACAAAGGTCAACCTCTCAGTTTCAATTTGTCATATAAGGGCCTCTCCAATAAGAAAAAATTGAATTTATATAGCATTCTCATTGGAAAGAGACCCTGGCTACTTTCCTGATTAGATAAATGGAAATAGGCACAAAATAAAGAAAAAAGGTGAGTGAATTCAAACGACAAATTTAGTTCAAGCAAAGCATATTTCGGAATACTTTGAAAGCTCGGATGGTAAAGGGAAGAGTTGTTGAGAAGATGTTTCGAGATAGCAGGGCAATGATGAGCTGTCACCAGAGCTGGAGTGAAAGAATGGTGCAATGTCACACTGATGTCTCAGGGTTGAGCGTTATGAGCGGGAGTATGGGGCTGATACAGGCAACTGCAATAGACAAGATGAGCCTGGGGCAATACTTAAAGATGAGAGCAATGATGGTCTCATTTAGTACTGAAATAGAGTTCCTTCAGCAGTGTGTTTGTACTGTGGAACTGATTCACACGCACACATTGTAAATGACATTGGAAGAGCTGAGAATAAGGCAGAAACCAAAGAAGAAACTTTCAGAAATGAAATAACGAGAATCCAGAAAAAGTATATTCCTGTCAGGGTGAAAGGAAAGGCTGGTAGGTATAGGAAATGCTGGATGATTAAAGAAATTGAGGGTTTGGTTAAGAAAAAGAAGGAAGCATATGTCAGGTATAGACAGGATAGAACGAGTGAATCCTTAGAAGAGTGTAAAGGCAGTAGGAGAATACTTAAGAGGGAAATCGGGAGGGCAAAAAGGGGACATGAGATAGCTTTGACAAATAGAATTAAGGAGAATCCAAACCGTTTTTACAAATACATTAAGTACGAAAGAGTAACTATGGGGAGAATAGGGCCCCTCAAATGGCAGAAAATGGGGGAGATACTAAATGAGTATTTTGCATCAGTATTTACTGTGGAAAAGGATATGGAAGATATAAACTGTAGGGAAATAGATGGTGACATCTTGCAAAATGTCCAGATTACAGAGGAGGAAGTGCTAGATGTCTTGAAATGCATAAACGTGGATAAATCCCCAGGGCCTGATCAGGTCTGCCCTAGAGCTCTGTGGGAAGCTAGAGAAGTGATTGCTGGGCCTCTTACTGAGATATTTGTATCAACGATAGTCACAGGTGAGATGCCGGAAGACTGGAGGTTGGCTAACGTGGTGCCACTATTTAAGAAGGCTGATAAGGACAAGCCAGGGAAATATAGACCAGTGAGCCTGAGTCGGTGGTGGGCAAGTTGTTGGAGGGAATCCTGAGGGACAGGATGTACATGTATTTGGAAAGGCAAGGACTGATTAGGGATAGTCAACATGGCTTTATGTGGGAAATTATGTCTCACAAACTTGATTGAGTTTTTTGAAGAAGTAACAAAGAGGATTGATGAGGGCAGAGCGGTAGATGTGATCTATATGGACTTCAGTAAGGCGGTCGACAAGGTTCCCCATGGAAGACTGATTAGCAAGGTTAGATCTCATGGAATACAGGGAGAACTAGCCATTTGGATACAGAAGTGGCTCAAAGGTAGAAGACAGAGGGTGGTGGTGGTGAAGGGTTGTTTTTCAGACTGGAGGCCTGTGACCAGTGGAGTGCCACAAGGATCAGTGCTGGGCCCTCTACTTTTTGTCATTTACATAAATGATTAGATTAGATTCCCTACAGTGTGGAAACAGGCAGTTCAGCCCAATAAGTCCACACCAACCTGCCGAAGAGTAACCCACCCAGATCCATTTCCCCTCTGACTAATGCACCTTGCACTATTGGCAATTTAGCATGGCCAATTTATCTGACTTGTGCATCTTTGGGCTGTGGGAGGAAACCGGAGCACCTGAGGAAACCCACACAGACATGGGGAGAATGTGCAAATTCCACACAGACAGTCGCCCAAGGCTGGAATCGAACCTGGGACTCTGGTGCTGTGAGGCAGCAGTGCTAACCACTGAACCACCGTGCCAGCCCAAAATGTTGAATCAAATGATCTGCAGCATCAAGATTTTCCCTTTAGCCCAACAAGTCCACACGGACCTTCCAAAGTGTAACCCACCCAGACCCATTTCTGACTAATGTACCTAACAGTATAGGCAATTTAGCATGGCCAATTCACGTGACCTGCATATCTTTGGACAATGGGAAGAAACCCACGCAGACACAAGGAGAATGTGCAAACACCACACAGACAGTCACCTGAGGCTGGAATCAAACCTGGGACCCTACTGCTGTCAGTCAGCAGTGCTAACTACCAAGCCACCGTGATTTGGATGTGAGCATAAGAGGTACAGTTAGTAAGTTTGCAGATGACACCAAAATTGGAGGTGTAGTGGACAGCGAAGAGGGTTACCTCAGATTACAACAGGATCTTGACCAGATGGGCCAATGGGCTGAGAAGTGGCAGATGGAGTTTAATTCAGATAAACGCGAGGTGCTGCATTTTGGGAAAGCAAATCTTAGCAGGACTTATACACTTAATGGTAAGGTCCTAGGGAGTGTTGCTGAACAAAGTGACCTTACAGTGCATTATCTTAGCTCCTTGAAAGTGGAGTCGCAGATAGATAGGATAGTGAAGAAGGCATTTGGTATGCTTTCCTTTATTGGTCAGAGTATTGAGTACAGGAGTTGGGAGGTCATGTTGCGGCTGTACAGGACATTGGTTAGGCCACTGTCGGAACATTGCGTGCAATTCTGGTCTCCTTCCTATTGGAAAGATGTTGTGAAATTTGAAAGGGTTCAGAAAAGATTTACAAGGATGTTGCCAGGGTTGGAGGATTTGAGCTATAGGGAGAGGCTGAACAGGCTGGGGCTGTTTCCCCTGGAGCGTCGGAGGCTGGGGGGTGACCTTTATAGAGGTTTATAAAATCATGAGGGGCATGGATAGGGTAAATAGGCAAAGTCTTTTCCTTGGGATCGGGGAGCCCAGAACTAGAGGGCATAGGTTTAGGGTGAGAGTGGAAAGAGACCTAAGAGGCAAGTTTTTCACACAGAGGGTGGTACGGGTATGGAATGAGCTGCCTGAGGAAGTGGTGGAGGCTGGTACAATTGCAACATTTAAGAGGCATTTGGGTGGGTATATGAATAGAAAGGGTTTGGAGGGATAAGGGCCGGGTGCTGGCAGGTGAGGCTAGATTGCGTTGCGATACATGGACGGGTTGGACCGAAGAGTCTGTTTCCATGCTGTACATCTCTATGACTCTAATCATGAGCCTAATTCCTTCTGCCCCAGGTCAAAATGATGAGGAAAATCTTGATAAACTTGAAGACAGGTGTTTCTGAGATTGTCTTGCAGATATACGTATTGATCCATGGCCTTGAGAAAGTTCATCTGAGGATTACTTTCAATTAAATTCACCTTCGGAGTGTTGCTGAACAAAGATCTTGTTGTGCAGGGTCATTGCTCCTTAAAAGTAGAGTCGCAGGTAGCCAGGATAGTGACAAAAGCGTTTGATATGCTTTTTTTATTAGTCAGAGTATTGATTACAGGAGTTGGAAGGTCATGTTGCTGCTGTACTGGACATTGGTTAGGCCACTGTTGGAGTGTTGCATGCAATTCTGGTCTCCTTCCTATCGGAAGGATGTTGTGAACCTTGAAAAGGTTCAGAAAAGATTTACAAGGATGTTGCCAGGGTTGGAGGATTTGAACTATAGGGAGAGGTTGAATAGGCTAGGGCTGTTTTCTCTGGAGCATCGGAGGCTGAGAGGTGACCTTATAGAGGTTTATAAAATCATGAGGGGCATGGATAGGATAAATAGACAAGGTCTTTTCCTAGAACTAGAGGGCATAGGTTTAGAGTGAGAGGGGAAAGATATAAAAGAGACTCAAGAGGCAACATTTTCACGCAGAAGGTGGTAGGTGTATAGAATGAGCTGCAAGAGGAAGGGGTGGAAGCTGGTACATTTGCAATATTTAAAAGGCATTTGGATGGGTATATGAAGAGGAAGGGTTTGGAGGGATGTGAGCCAGTTGCTGGCAGGTGGGATTAGGTTAGGTTGGGATATCTTGTTGGCATGGATGATTTGGACTGAACGTTCTGTTTCCGTGTTTTACGTCTCTATAACTCTATGACTCTAAATTGAGATTAAGACAAAAAGACACAGTCTCGAACTCTCGGATTACAATACTAAATACAATATTGGAATAATATCAGTAAATTCTTCATACAACATGTGATTTTACTTTTCTTGGGATGTCAACGTTGCTGTCAAAGCCATTACATATTGTCCATCCTTATTTAGAAGGCCATTGCGAGCTGCCTTATTGAATTTCTGACATTTACATGTTATAGTTACATCTGCAGAGTTATTAAGAAGGAATCTTAATGCCTAGGAATCTAGGATCTAATGCCAGTGAAATTGAGAGAGTATTGATAGCATTCCAAGTCAGGTTAGAGGCCAACTTAGAGATGGTGTTGCTTTTGTTGCCAATTAGTGGCAATATTATTGAACTGCAAGGACATTGGTTAGGTTCTCTCTTGTTGTAAGATGGTTACCGATGGACACTTAGTGTGGCGCAAATATTACTTGTGCTGTTAGAGAGGTGCTCAGATTCATGCTGGTGGTGAGTATTCCTTGTAGATATTGAATGGTCTCTTGAGAGGCAGGAAATCTAGTTCCTCACCACAGAATTCATGATCTCTCACCGCATCATGGGAATCAATTTGTAGGATTTAATTTCAGGTCGAAGAGAGGTGAAGAAAACTCCAATATTATTTAATAACATGAGCCATTCCTCAGTTGATCTCAAAGTAGTGAACTCAAAGTTGCCTCTGAATAGATGAAATGGCTTTGTAATTGCCTTATGATTCCACATTTCTTCCTAATTCATTCACAGAATATGGGTATCACTAAGCAGGCCAGTGTTTATTGTCCGTGCCTAACTGTCTTTCAGGCAATTAAGAGTCTGCCACATTACTGTGGGTCAGAACTCACATGGAGGCCAAACCAGATAAGGACAACAGTTTCCTTTCCTATGGGATATTAGTGAACCAGATGGCAATTGTCAAATGGACAATTGGACCCTTAATTCCAGAGTTTTAATGAATTAAAATTCCACCATTAGCCATGGTTAGGTTCAAAACCGGGTCCCCAGAACATTATCTGAACCTGTGGACTAACAGTTGACTGACAATGCCACAAGGCCATCACATCCCCCTTATTATGCCCTTACTCTTGATGCTTTGGGCACACTGCATTTGCACAAGAGAGGGAAATCACAACATCAGCAGCAACACTGAGATGGCTGAGGGTACACAACTGCTCCAAAGTAGTGATGCCACCTTATGTTTGTTGTCAGGTTTCGTGAGTTTTGGAGGAAATATGTTTTGACTCTACTGGCCTCACTATAATTGAGAAAACGAAGGTCTGTGGTTCTCATTTGTATTTGATAGACTCAGTGCTTTGCATCAAACAACCCAAAGACAATTATTTCATCAAGAGAGGTCATTGTTATAGAAGAAGATTTGCATTTACCTGTATACAGAACCTTTCATAACCTGGGACTTATGCCAGTAAAATGAAGCAAGATTACTAAATCCTGACATTCCACTGACATTTATTTTACCATCATGTGCCACTTCGCATCAAGTCATTTGGGGAAAAGTTTTGTGTACAATCACTGAGTTACAAACCTCAATGAATCTTTATATTTTAATTGAGTGGCAGTGGGACATTGTAACTATACTCCCCTGCACAAAAAAAAGCAGGCAAACCCTGACCAATGAACAAAATTTAAGGAAATGTAGGTTTCCACTGCTGCTCTGAAAAGATAGCAAGGGTTCTGCATCCAATTACTCAATTGCCATTGGCTTTGCTCAATAAATGTGAAAGAACTAGCAAAGACACTGTCATCAGGGGATCTGATTGAGACGTATAAGATTATTAAAGGATTGGACACTCTGGAGGCAGGAAGCATGTTTCCGCTGATGGGTGAGTCCCGAACCAGAGGACACAGTTTAAAAATTAGGGGGAGGCCACTTAGAACAGAGTTGAGGAGGAACTTCTTCACCCAGAGAGTGGTGGGTGTGTGGAATGCTCTGCCCCAGAAGGCTGTGGAGGCCAAGTCTCTGGATACTTTCAAGAAAGAGTTGGATAGAGCTCTTAATGATAGTGGAATCAAGGGGTTATGGGTATAAGGCAGGAACAGGATACTGATTGAGGATGATCAGCCATGATCATAATGAATGGCCTACTCCTGTACCTATTGTCTATTATCACCGAAGTTATATCACTTACATCTGTAACACTAATAAAATGTTGACATCTTTAGAACACAAAATGTTAAAGGATGAGATATGACAGTTGTTTAAACAGTGAGGGGTTGGGATACAGGAAGTAGAAACAGACTTTGACCATTGATTGATGCAGCTTAAACAAGGTAATATGGGTATAAAATTAAATGTAATATGTCTAGGACAGAGAATAGGTGAATAGTGTTATCAAGATTAGAGTGGTGCTGGAAAAGCACAGCTCCTCGGATGCTGCCTGACCTGCTGTGCTTTTCTAGCACCACTCTAATTTTGACTCTAATCTCCAGCATCTGCAGTACCCACTTCTGCCCAGAATATTGTTATCATATAATGTTAAGAGGCCATGGAATACACTTCTGGGGTCAACAATTGGACGAGTTGGACCAAAGGGTCTGTTTCTGTGCTCTACATCTCTATAATGCTATAACTAGAGGCCATATCATCATTTAAAGAATGGCTTTGTTGCTGGTTGAAGGAAAAGGGAACAGAGCGATTTGTGGGCAAGGTTTACTGTCCACCTGGATATTTAAAATTGACAGGCTGGTTGAGCCAAATGGCAAATGTCCATGTTGTAACTTCTCGATGATGTGATTACTTTGATTTCAGACTCGAGTGTTGACATTTATGAGCACACCCCATAAGGGCTATTTTCCTTGTCACAGTGTGTAGTGCCTGTCATTGAAGCACTATCATTTAAGCCTCTTAGGTGACCAAGATGGAAATTTGAGTTGCTTGAATAGTTATCTTTGAAAACATAATGCCGGCTCGCTGAAGAAATCTAACTGAGCACCAGGAATGGAGACAATTAAGCCTCTGAGTATCAATTGGATTGGCTTCAAGTACCTACTAAAGAGGCCATCTTCCATTTCTCAGGTTGGTTCTGCAATTACAGACCTTGACGAATGACTAGGAGTGAAAAACAACATTGGTGTGGATTGTGAGCCAGGTTCAGCCTTCACTTGCTGATTGAGATTGACAATGTTTGAAAACGAATTTGGATACATATTCAGACTTATGGGACATTTCATCAAGACTTCACCAATGCATGAGCAACATCTGTCTGGAAATTCATGGCCACATCACTTAAAGAGAGTGAGTGATGTACCTTATTGAAAACCATATTGCAGTGACCTGGAGAAAGGGAATACCTGGTCATATGAATTTAGTGAGGGATTCTCTTTGGTCTGGAGGAGATACTAGGGGTAGGTGGAACAGTACTAGCTGCTGGAGGAGGGACTGGAAGAGGACAACTGGAAAGCTCCAGATTCCTAGTGTTTTGCTGTATATTCCACAATCTGGCAATTGAGAAATCAGCTATTCACACCATTTCTGGTGTGAGAGGGTCAAAGGTCAGGAAGCAAAAGAGAACAAGGACAAGGATGAGGCAAGCCAGAAGACCTCCAGATTTCAGCACGATGATCCATACCTGAGAGGAACATGCATCACCATCTAATTATAATCTGCTTTTGAGAAGTAACCTTGAGCATCAGACTTGAAAGCGCCGCTGTCACATGCCTTAGTGAAAATCCATCGACAATTCACCATTGACACTCAATTGTTTCTATCCCTTCACCAGAAAGAATAAGACAAGAGTTGAATCACCAAATCTAACACTTCACACTTTGCATTCTTCTAGTACTCAACACATCCAAGGACACTTGTAGCTTTACCTTGCAATGTGTTTATATTGACTATCCTGTGGGTGCTATCAGATAGTCTGGCCAGGAACTGAAAGAGCAGCAGTTTAATGACAGGGGAAGGAGCAGAAATGCTGGCATCCAGAAAGGGAGATATTTCTAGGGTTTGATCTATGACTCTGATTTCATTGCCTTTGGGGCATTTGGTCAGATGATCTGATGGAGGAAAGACCTCTGGGAATCTGAGACAAACTGAAAGCTCCTTTCAACCCATAGCTACAGTAGTAGCTGCCTGAGCTTCTGTTGCAATCCCCTGCCATCTCTTGCCAGCTTCTTGGCCTTCCATGGAAGCAGTGAAGTGTTATCTGTTATGCGATGCTCCACCATGTTTTGGCTCCACCAGTTGCTGACTCCACGTTAGGCCAACTGACCAAGCCAGAGGTGGACCCCACCATGTCCTACCTCCACCAACCTTCAGGCAGACTATCCATTGCGCCAAACATTTGGTTTGTCAAATTCATCCACCATCTTCTTAAGCCTGACTTTTCAAATATAATTTCCACTCCCTACACTGAACAAACCCTGCATGAACCCTGGGCCTTCTTTCCAGGTGTAGAGGAGCTACCATTTACAAGCAGTAGGTGTGTGACCCAGCCAAGCCAATAGCCCCTTTAAAGGCCCATTGACAGAGGATGGTCTGCAGTTTCTCTGTAGCCTGGGGAACAAAACAGGTGGCTCGAGGTGACCTTCCATTTGCAAACCAGGGATGCAGCACTCACCCCAGACAGGAGCTTGGGCCTTCCTGCCCCCCTGGTGACAGAACCAGCTACTGACTACCACCATCCCCCATGAGGGTGGCCATACCACTGTTGGCATTTTGAAATTTACAAGTTTTAAACATTGCTGAGAAATACTCCAAGATGGCAGAAATCTCTTACCTCAACAGCAGGCGGGAGTTTCTTCTGAGCTGGAGGACTTCTTATTTAGCTCCCTAACTTCAATATTCTGCTCAGTGTCCTTAATGGGGCAGGAAGCATGCTCTGTGGCCAATTCAGGGAAAATCATTGTCCAATGTCTATTCGCCACACAATGCAGGGTGAGAACCTTCATTTAGCATCAACCGCAAACACAAACACTAAGAATTCTGCCCCTCTGTCACACAGGACTGTTGGCCCAGCTTAAATCCAGCAAGGTGGCATCTGTGATGCCACTGCTGTTCTTCAGTGCCAGCATGTACAATTGGCTACACTTCCAGACGTTTCATTACCTTACTAGGTAGCATGTTCAGTCAGCCTCAAGCAAAGCAATGCTGAAAATTCCTGCTTTCTATTTATATGTTTGGGTTTCTTTGGGTTGATGATGTCATTTCCTGTGGTGATGTTATTTCTTGTGGTGAAGTCACCCCCTGCCCCTTTTCTCAGTGGGTGGTAGATGGGGTCTAACTCGACGTGTTTGTTGATTGAGTTATGTTGGAATTCTCATGTGTGTCTTTGTTTGGCTTGTCCTAGGGTGGATGTGTTGTCCCTGTCAGTGGTGTCCTTCCTTCGCTGTATGTAAGGATACTAGTGAGAGAGGGTCATATCTTTTTGTGGCTAATTTATGTTCATGTATCCTGATGGTTAGTTTTCTGCCTGTTTGTCCAATGTATTGTTTGTTATAGTCTTTGCACGGTATTTTGTAAATGACATTAGTTTTGCTCGTTGTCTGTATAAGATCCAGGAGTGACTTCACCACAGGAAATAACATCACCACAGGAAATGACATCATCAACCCAAAGAAACCCAAACATATAAATAGAAAGCAGGAATTTTCAGCATTGTTTCGCCTGAGGCCCACTGAAGATGTTACCTAGTAGGGTACCGAAACGTCTGAAAATGAACCTTGCAGCTCACCACACAAACCTACATCCAAACCCTCAACCTGAGCTACAAATCTTCTCAAAACTCACTAATTAGTTACATATATACACATGTGCACATGCACATAGACATGCACAAACACACACGTGCACAGAGACACATGCACGCAGGCAAATTACAATCATTCACAATCATTACTTTATCCCTTTTGGAAGAAAGATGGCAACTATGATCTTCTGAAGGGTGAGAAACGCCATTGAAATGAAAGTGCTGGCAGTACTTATGTGAAGAGCTATAGATACTGCTGCCAGAAGCTGAGCAGGGCTCTCATCTAGCAGTATGAAGTCACTCTGGGTTTCTTGTACGTTTGTACTATTCCCAATCCCTCGTTCCCTAACCCAACCTTTAGATGATGTGAGATGCTGGTTTCAGAGCTGATACATCGTACTAATGGGAACAATGTCTATGTCCTGCACTCCCCGCACCCCACTGAGGGTCAGGTGGCTCTTCCTCATTTTCTAATTAGACTGGAAGGGAAAAGGTGTCTCTTGTTCCTGGGAGCATGCAATGACATGATGAGAAGAGTTCAGGGTACAGCGTGTGTGGCTATCATCAAAAGAACTGGGTGAGCAGCCATTCTGGCGCTTGAGAATGAGAGCAGGTTCAGGGAATTAGGAATCTGAAGTAGTTGTGAATACAGAAGGTCTGGACACCACATTGCAGGAAGGATATGATTGCACTAGGGAGGAGATTTCAGAGGGTGTTGGCAGAATTGAAGAATTTTAACTTTGAGCAAAGATTGAATAGGCTGAGGTTCCTTTCCTTGAAAATGAAAAGGCCAAGGGAAGACTGACTTGCGCATAAAACTATGAAAAGCCGACATAGAATGGAAAGCAAGGTCATATTTCCCTTAGCAGTGAGATCAACAACCAGAGGACACTGTGATTGTTTAGATTGTGGTTGGAGTGTGTTGAGTTTGTGACGGTGTAATTATTTGCAGCACAAGAGACGAGTTATGGGTACTGCACTCCTCACTAATTGCTTGCTAACTCTGAAGCTTTCATTCCATCCCTTTCTGCCATCCCATCGCTGATTTGTGAACAACGGCATTCCCTCTACACTGTACCACCTCCACCAGAACCTCGAGTGAGAACCATCCAACCTTCCCTCTCATTCTCTAAGGGAAACCGTTGTCTGTTGTCAGCAGACTGAAGTGGAAATATGTGTGGAGGTTGTAGATACCACTGCACAACAAATGCACCTATTCATTATTTGAATGCTGAACATGTAGGACTCTGCTTAGGAACCTCAGGGCATGGTTAGATATGAACATCAGCAATTGCCCATAAAATTGTGGACTAAATTCAGACAGATGGGTTTTTTTTTTGGAGGAAGTGAGAACTGCAGATGCTGGAGATCAGAGTCGAGAATGTGATGCTGGAAAAGCACAGCAGGCCAGTCAGCATCCAAAGAACAGGAGCACATTCCTGATGAAGGGCTTATGTCCTGCTCCTCGGATGCTGCCAGAAGTGGATTTTATTCGTACAGTACCCACTTAATTTCTGTTTCACGGTTCCTCAGAATGACTCTGTTGTATTTTATCATTTTGGACAAACTAAAGTACATAAAAGCAAATAGTGACTTGTCCGTGGTGTTGCCCACTATCAACTGATATTTACATTTCCTCAGATTTTCAAAATGGAAATGGAATTAGAAAATCATAGGAACTTCCCAAGATTGCCACCTACCAGTCAGAGCCTGCAACCACATCATGACAGAATCATGGAGCCATACAACATATAAACAGGTTCTTCAGCCCACCATGTCTATACTGATTAGCAAACACTTCGATAATCTCATTTACCTGCATTTTGTCCATAACTTACTCTACTCTGGTATTTTAAGTGCTCATCCAGATGCTTCTTAAATGTTGCCAGAGTATCTGCCTCCACCACACTCTCAGGCAGTGCATTCCATATTTCTGAGTGAATTTTTTTTTCCTCCTATCTCCTCTAAACCATTTAGTCCTCACCTTAAAGTAGTGCCGTCTGGGCTTAGAAATGTCTGTGGTGGGGAAATTGTTGGGGTGTATAATTGAAGATAGGGTAACTGATTACCTCAAACTTTCAGCAAATCAGGGAAAGTCAGCATGGATTCATGAAGAGTAGGTTATGCTGATAAACCGCAGAAATACTTGGAGTGGTGACAAAGGTGGTGGACAGAGGTAATTTGATGGATGGACTTTTGATAAAGATCCACGCAACCAGACTATTAACCAAGGTAGAAGCCCACGGAACAGAAGACACATTACTGGCATGGATAGAAAATTTGTTGCGTGGCAGGAAATAGAGCGTTGGAATAATGGGTAAGTACACAAGTTGGCAGGGCGTGATTAGTGGTGTCCCGCAGGGATCTGTGTTGGGACGTCATGTATTCAGAATATTCATTAACAACTTTGATAATGGCATAAAAAGTCAAATATCCAAATTTGCTGATATTGATTAGCTGAATGTGCAAAGCTGTGGCAAATAGAACACCTCACATTACATCATATTAAAATCTATTTCAGACCAAAAAAGGATATATCAGGGTATTTTTATGAGAAGGTGCAAAGTTAAGTACAGTAGATGTCCAATAAAACTTGGGGGTTCAAGTGCATAGCTGTTTAAAATGCCATGAACTGGTACAGAAAATAGTCAAGAAGGCTAATGGAATGCTGACCTTCATATCTAAAAGGCTGGACCATAGGGCTGCAGATGTTATGTGGCAGATATACAAAACCCTAGCTAGAGCTTGCTCAGAGTATTGTAGGCAGACTGGGCACCACATCTAGGGAAGGGTATTTTTGGCTTTGGAAGGAGTTCACCACAGGTTTACAAGGACGATACCTGCGCTTCAGAGGTTAAGTTATGAGGAGAGATTCTACAAATTAGGCCTTTCAAAGGTTAAGGGGTGATCCAATTGAGGTCTTTAGGTTAGTAAGAAGAAAAGACAGGGTAGATAAAGATAAACTGTCTTTACTGGTGGAAGATTCTAGAATGGGCGGGGGGGAGGTGCGTAGTCTAAGAATTAGGCCCAAACCACTCAGGAGAGATGTTAGAAAGACATGCAAAGAGTAGTGGAGGTTTGGAACTCTCTTCCTCAAACGGCTGTCGATGCTCAATCAATTGTTAAATTTAAATCTGAGAGATAACCTTTTATTAAGCAAGGATATCGAGGGATATGGGCCCAAGGCAAGCATTTAGGTTTAGGCTACAGATCAACCATGATCTTATTGAATGGAAGAACAGGTTAGAGCGGCTGAATGGCCGACCCTTGTTGTTATGTTCATATTTCTGCCATAGGAAAAAGGTTTTCACGATCTACCCTGACTCTGCCTCTCATAATTTTGCATGTCAGTTAGATCCTCCCTCAGCCTCCACTGTTCCAAGGAAAACAAATCCAGCCTATCCAGTGTCTCTTCATAACTGAGACTTTTCATCTACATTCATGACAAACCGACAGGTAAATATTGACAGAAAACTGTGGCCAAAACATGTGATAAGATGTAAGGATGTAAATGGGAGATTGCGGATCGAATGCAAAATTTGCCATGATACACAGGTACACTTCTGTCTTCAATGCAAATCCCAACAAGTTTTGATTGGGTTATGTTTTGCATTCCCATTTAACTGAGCTGTGTCAGCTTTTGCTGTGTTGGCTGGGAAGAATGTTAGAATTGTTGTTGCTGGACACATCACTGTGTCATCCAACTAATGTCTTGCTGCAGATTTAGCCTTTGTTTAAGGTGGCTGGTATCGTGTTTATGCTGGCAGCATCAGGAGATGGAGAAGTCAACGTTTTGGGTCTAACCCTTCTTCCGGACTGGGGGTGGGTGTGGGGGGGATAATGGGGGTGGCAGAGGCAGGGTGGTGAAGTGGGGATTGGTGAAGACAGGTAGCAGAACTGGAAGAACACAGCAAGCCAGGCAGCATCAGGAGGTGGAGAAGTCATAATTTTGGGTTGCCTGTTTTGGATTCCAGAATCTGCAGTTTCTTTTTTGTCTCGCATTTATCCTGGCACCTGCTAATTGGACCAGTTGATAATTTCTAACTATTGTAAACCTTGTGAAGCAGAATGCATTGCAAGTCCCTGTAGTTAAATGTCTGGAATTCTGGAGCACTGCCACAAGCAAATGTAAGCTGGAAAGTTAGCGTTCCTTCTTGTACCAACTATTCTCCTGCCTGTGCCTCTCTGTTAACCTCCCTCTGCCAGTCTTGAAGCTGCTGAGCAGGCAGGGGTGTTCGAATGCTGACAGCTTTTCTGTAGCAGGCGAAAGTGAGGACTGCAGATGCTGGAGATTAGAGTCGAGAATGTGATGCTGGAAAAGCACAACAGGTCAGGCAGCATCTGACAAGCAGGAAAGTAGACGTTTCGGGAAGGGCTTTTGCCCGAAACATTGATTTTCTTGCTCCTCGGATGCTGCCTGACCTGCTGTGTTTTTACAGCACCACACTGCTTTTCTATAGTAGTCAATGTTGACAGACTGTTTGATTAGGAGGACACCTCGTGGCCATAGTTGTCCTCCCTTGCTATCCACGCACATTCATTTTGCAACAGGGGAAGTTGGACAGTGAACAGGAGCAAGAATCTGGGCCAGTCTCCCCTGAAAAGCCCCTCCCATGCTCTAGCTTATCCAGCCAAAGGCAGCTAACTTCACACAGACCCAGAGTCCAATTGCTGGGCATATACCTATTGGACCACTCGACAGCTACTAACTTGGCTGGGCATACTTCAGCCTAAATGTTAAACCTTCCAGGAGTATTTACACGTTACGATTGCAAATAAAGCTGCTGTCGAACACCAGCTGGATCAGCATCAAATTGTAATCAACTTTGTTGGAACTCATTATGGCTCTGATAATTGCTTCACTGTGGGTGGATAGACCAGTATAAATCATCAACACACTCTTTCTTCCTTTTCTTGTTTATTGTTTCCAGTTTGGATTGAACTGCAGTTTAATAGGAGCATTTCCCTCTAGCCTTGCTCAGTACTGATTTTGATCCTTTGTGGCTCGAAGTATTTTGACTATTTGACAGTTGCCAAGAAGGAAGAGGCTTTGTAACTCAGAGGCTTTCAGAGAGATTCCAGTTCTGCACCGCTTGAAAATAATTGTGATGCTTTACAAAGGATTTGCTTGCAGTGACCAGCAGAGAGTTGAGAATCTCAATTGTAATAGCTTCTATATTTCTAAAAGTGCTGACTCATAGTTGGTATGGGTTTCTCCCCAGAAGGCTATTCTTACCTGGAATTTGCCACAATTTACATTTAGCTCAATGGGTAAATTCTCCACATAAACCTTACTCGGATTCTAATTAAAAACTGAATGAACTCTGGATGCTGTGAATCGGAAACCAAAATAGAAATTGCTGGAAAAGCTCAGCAGGTCTGACAACATTTGTGGAGAGAAATCCGATTTAACGTTTCAGGTCAAGTCCTCATAACTGATGGTAGCTAGGAAAATGTTGGTTTACCATGCAGAAAATAGGGTGAGGGAAGGGTTAAGGGGTAAATGAGAGATGGGGATAGAGCCCACAGAGAGAGAGAGAACAACAGTTGGACAGGCAAAGAAGTGGAGAACCATCCAGCTAGGAGGGTGAATGGGGTCTGTTCATGGCTAACAATGGGCTGTGTGTAATAGCAGACCGTGACAAGGCCTGGTGTGCGGGGATTGGGGTAAGGATATGAGAGAGCACAAACTCTGAGGCTGTTGAGCTCTATATTGGGTCCCAAAGGCTGCAGTGTCCCCAAGCAGCCTTGTTATCGCATCTGTGATTACGTCCTTTGTCTGTGCAAATATTCTGTCTCCCTTTAGGCTCTATCCTTACCTATCATTTACACCCTTATTCCCTATCCCAACCCTACCTTCTGCATACAAACCAACATCTTCCTAGCTCCCATCAGTTCTGAGGAAGAGATGACGTGACCTCAAACATTAACTTGGATTTCTCTCCACAGGTGCCGCCAGACCTGCTGAGTTTTTCCTGCAAATTCTCATTTTATTGTTCCTAATTCTAAATCCTTGGAAACAACGAGCAGTTTCTTCTGCAGTTTCCTCACTCGTGTGGTGTGCCTCAGTTGCAAGCACTCTTATCTTCAAATCACAGACTTCAAGTCCAACACCAGGATTTGAGCCCAGAAATCAAAGCCAGCACTTGGCGTGCTGAGGGGGCCAGTGTACTATCGGAGATCTTTGGCAAGATGTTTAGCCCATGGTCCCACCTGCCTGCTGATTGCAGGTAAAAGATCCCTTTGTAGCATTTCAAGGAATGGCAGGAATGTTGTCCCCAAAGTCCTAAATAATATTTATCACTCCATCAACATCATGAGCAGATTATCTGATCATTATTGCATTTGTGCTTGTGGGAGTCTGCTGAGCAGGAATTAGCTGCCGCACTTCCTACAACACTTCTAAAGGAACCTCCTTGTTAATTAAAGCAGTTTGAGATGCCCAGTTGTCATGAAATATATTTTGATTGTGCAAGTCTTACTTTTCCTTCCCATGTGCTTATTTTGTTTCCCTATTATTATTCATCAATGCAGTCTCTGTGGCAGCACGGTCATCCCGACAATTCTCTGGGTAAAAAAGTTTCTTCCAAAGTCCATCATTAAAGTGACTACTGAATACTTTACAATTACAAGCCCTAGCTTTGGACTCCATTACATGTGGTCTCTAAGTCTTTCCTGCCAAGTCCTTTCATATTATTGAAGGCCTCTGTCAGGTTATTCCTACTCCCACAAAACTGTCTTCAGCCCCAACATTCTCTTCATCAGGAAAAAGAGTTCTAGCCTTTTCCTGAGGGCCTTCGGACAGTGAATGTTGACATCGTAACTCACAGGCTTTCAGAGAGATTCCAGTTATAGAGTCATAGAGATATATAGCACGGAAACAGACCCTTCGGTCCAACTCGTCCATGTTGACCAGATATCCCAACCCAATCTAGTCCCACCTGCCAGCACCCGGCCCATATCTCTCCAAACCCTTCCTATTCATACACCCATTCAGGTGCCTTTTAACATGTTGCAATTGTACTAGCCTCCACCACTTTCTCTGTCAGCTCATTCTATACACATACCACCCTCTGCATGAAAAGGTTGCCCCTTAGGTCTCTTTTACATCTTTCCCCTCTTGCCCTAAACCTATGCCCTCTAGTTCTGGACTCCCCCCACCACAGGGAAATTACTTTGTCTATTTACCCTATCCATGCTCCTCATGATTTTGTAAGCCTCTATAAAGTCACCTCTCAGCCTCTGACGCTCCAGGGAAAACAGCCCCAGCCTGTTCAGCTTCTCCCTATAGTTCAAATCTTCCAACCCTGGCAACATCTTTGTAAATCTTTTCTGAACCCTTTCAAGTTTCACAACATCTTTCCAATAGGAAGGAGATCAGAATTGCACGCAATATTCCAACAGTGGCCTAACCAATGTCCTGTACGGCTGCAACATGACCTCCCAACTCCTGTACTCCAGTTCTACACTGTTTGAAAACAATTGTGACACTTTACAAAGGACTTGATAGCAGTGACCAGCAGATAGTTGAGAATCTCAGTTGTAGTAGCTTCAGTTGCATTAATGCAATCTCAGTCATGGTCCTTTGCCAAGATACACCATTGCCCACTTTCCAACAGAAGTCATTTAAATTATTCATGGAAGAAAAGCCTGTTAATTTCCTAACCTCACCCTAGCTGAGACTAATTCTAACTTCACACACAGTCCTGACTTCAGAATGGCTAACACAGTATAGATGTTTTTCAAGGTGATTCCAGTTTCATTCTGCATTGTTCCATTTGTGGTTGATGCATGAAAAGAATTAGGTTCATCTCTTGTGAGTGCGATTACTAGGTTAAAGCTCAACTGGTGGTAATGCCGTGTGTGGGTTCCCAACTAGTGGCCAGAGTCATTGGATTGGCATGGCAGTGGCCAGAGTCATTGGATCGGCATGGCAGTGGCCAGAGTCATTGGATTGACACCCATCAATGTTCCCTGTAAGCTGCAGAGCTTTGTAACAGCTGGAAGCCTGCAGTGTAGATCATGCACAAGAATCCCCTTCAAGTTAACATTCAAGCGCAGTTGTGCCAAAAAATTGAAAGAATCCATATAAAAAAGAAAACAAGGGGTTATGGTGTTTACCTCCTATTTACTCTCCTCCTCCAGCAGCCTTTCCCAGCCCAATAGTTCAGAGGTCAGATGTTCTAAAACATTGATATCCACTATCCTATTGCTAAGGACTGTAATTATCTCTTGTTTCAGTGTTTTCTTACCTACAGATTCAATAATTTGCTCAGTCTTGCTGTGGAAGACCTTTGATTCCCCCGTCTGTTTTCATCTTGTTTGTTTTAGTCTTTCTAGATCATGCCAAACAATTTGAGATATTTTACGAGAAGGAACTGGGAGGAAACTTTGTGCAGAGTATGGTTGGGGTTGTTTACTTCTTTCGTGTACTTACTATCTTGGATTCCTTTCAATGAAGCAAAATATTGAAGGAAGATTTTTACGTAGGTGGTCACCAAACCGCTACTCCTCCTGATTGACCTGTGTAGGGTCTGTCTTGCTCTTCTTCCCAGCTTACAAGTGCTGGGAAACACAGAACGACAGACACACTGTGTACTTTGGATCTCTGTCCAAGTAACCTAGATAACTTAGATAATACGTTTCACTGGCCTAGTTAACTGCTGGGAAAGGCCAAAGCCCAAGTGCAGTTCCAACTGCAACTTATATATTTCAGAAAGGCTACACTTCCTGTTTAATTTCCACACGCACCCCTTATTGCTTTACCCTGCTCAAGGCATTACTGAGTATTGTACCCCTCCTGCTGCCTTTGTGGGATTTGGAACAAACACAGCACAAACAGGAATCAAATGTGGGAATGTCTAGTCTTTGTGCTTTATTGGCACCTTCACAGAAGAAAGGACCAGCTACTCTAAAAAACTATTGAGGAAGCCAAATATTTCACTGCTACAATATTCTATTGGAAGGATGTTGTGAAACTTGAAAGGTTCAGAAAAGAATTACAAGGATGTCGCCAGGGTTGGAGGGTTTGAGCTATAGGGAGAGGCTGAACAGGCTGGGGCTGTTTTCCCTGGAGCGTCAGAGGCTGCGATTTAGAGAGGTTTATAAAATCATGAGGGGCATGGATAGGGTGAATAGCCAAGGTCTTTTCCCCAGGAGAGTGGAGTGTAAAACTAGAGGACATAGGTTTAAGGTGAGAGAGGAGAGATCTGTTAAGGACCTAAGAGGCAACGTTTTCACGCACAGGGTGGTGTGTGTATCTAATGAACTACCAGAGGAAGTGGTGGACGCTGGTACAAGTATAACATTTAAAAGGCATCTGGATGGGTATATAAATAGGAAGGTGTGGATGGATATAGGCCAAAAGCTGGCAAATGGGACTGGATTAATTTAGGTTATCTGGTCAGCATGGACGAGTTGGATCGAAGGGTCTGTTTCCGTGCTGTACATCTCAATGACTCTATAAGTGCATCTTGAACATGAGTACAGAGTGAAAATGAGGAAACTCAAGCAGTACGATTTAATAATAGATAGGTTCTAACAAAGCAATAACATCCATTATTGATACTGCTTCTGTAGTTTGACTCCACAAGCTTTAGTGTATTTCAGAGACACCGTGACAAATGGTTACCATATTGTGAATTACCAAATTTCCATGGCATGTTGTGTTTGTGCTTCATGCTTGAAAGTTAGTCATTATTTGAAAACCAAACACATTCCTTTATTAACAGCTTTGATGTACTGAAACTATTGGAGTTGATCTTTTAAAAATAATTTGGAGTAATATCATTGTGTTGGGGGTATGGATTTAATTCATGAAGAGGTTATGAAAACCAAGCTGTATTAGAAGAGGTTAAATAAACTGGAGACATGACAATAGCCTACTGTCCACAAAAGACCATATTTCACCATTCAAATATGCATTGCACTAAGTATAATGAAGACCGATGGGATTCTAATGCTCACCGTGCCAAATGTACGATATCTGGTCCTGAAGAAGGGCTTATGCCCGAAACGTCGATTCTCCTGTTCCTTGGATGCTGCCTGACCTGCTGCGCTTTTCCAGCAACACATTTTCAGCTAGGATCCCACTAGACTTGCAGAGTCATCAGATGTCTTTAAACATGAACAAAGCTGGTCAACATTCACATCTGTCAAAGCAGAGCAGACTTTTTTCACCATTTCCAAACTTCAGTGAAATTCGCAGAACAAGAACTCGAAGACTTTTTTTTTGGAGACTTGCTTCCTGGTCTTACTGTCACATTTACTTGCTTTGAAATTTATAACCCTGCCAATACTCCAATAATTCATGAAAAGAAAAGCATCACAGTGAGAAAGATCAGCTACAAGTCTGGTTCTGTGCTGTGGAGAACAATTTTCAAGCCTTCCATTTTCCTTTTGGCAGCTAGTACAATCCTAGGGAGTTTCGCAAAGAGTACCTTGGTAGGGTGGGTCACTTCTTATGGTGTGCCAAATAGCAAGCCTGCTGTCTCCCTCACTTCAAACCTGAGTGACTCCACGTTTGATTTGTAGCTGACTGTCCCAGTCTGGTAATGGGGCTAAAATAGCTTTTGTGCAGCACAGATGTGCCTGAGATGTTAGCTGACCTAACATCTTGGCAGGCTGCAGGATGCCTCCTCGTGTATATGCCCCACAGACATCACCAGACTGGGAGCTAGGTGGATGTGAAGGTGGGGGCTGAAAAAGCACAGCTCCCTATCTCCTGCAGCGTCTGCACAGTAAGGTCTTCTTGGCCATCTCCCCGTCAATGGGCTCTCCCTATCACTGGGAGGAACCCATCCCAGAGCAGGGGCTGCTACATCCCTCGCCATTACTGTTAAAGGAGGAATGATACATCTCCTCATCCAGATGTTAGAATGACCAGTGGCACAGATGGAGCCAGTTATGTCATAAAATCATAGAAACCCAATAGTATGGAGGCAGGCCATTCAGTCAATCAGGTCCTCACTGACTCTTCGAAGAGCATCCCACCCAGATCCACCTCCCACCCACACAAGCCCTGCATTCTCCATGACCTATCAAATTAACCTGCACCTCTTTGGACTGTGGCAGGAAACCAAAGCACCCAGAGGACATCCACGCAAACACAGGAAGAATGTGCAAACTCCACACCAACAGTCCCCTAAGGGTAGAATTGAACCTGGGTCCCTGGCGTAGTGAGGCAGCAGTGCTAACCACTGAGTCACTGTGCTGCCCCATGTCAGCTGGCCGTGACACTTTGTGCGCGCGCGTGTATGTGTGTTCCAGTGTATGTTAATATGTGTTCCACTGCGTGCACGTGTTTTCGTCTGTGCAATTTTCTGTGTGTCCTCTGTGTGTGTGTTTCTCTGTGTTTCTGTGTGTGAATATTCACATGCTCATTGGCCCATCTCATGGTGGCATTCACAATAAACATAAATGGAGAATGCAGTACATCATCTTCATTTGGATTTCATGCAGTAGCAAAAATATTACAAACCTGTGTCACAACATGGACAGGTTTAGTGCCCATTTCCCTGTTGGTAAAAGATAAAGTCACCTTAGTCCTATTGGACCATAGAGCTGCTCTCTCATTAGAGAGATGCTTGGTGGTGGAGGTGGTGGTTAAACCTGAGGGTCACCATGCCTCAGGCAAGGGGAGAGATTGACCAGGAGGGACCTTCATACTAACCTCAAAGTGAAGTCGGAATTGAACTTGTGTTTTTCCCATCACTTTGTATCACTAACCAACCATCCAGCCAACTGAACCCTAAATTAGGTTCCCTGACCAGGAAAACAGCTCAAAGATGCCATCTACGATTTTAATATTTTAATATTCTGATCAGACATAAAGATAACAACTCATGATTTTATAGCTGGCATTTAAAAAGGCACTGAACAATAAATTAACATCATTGCTACTTACTGCTGTTGCTAAATAAGTCTGAATGATCGCGATAGAATTCAAGGTCAGCAATCTTAGGCTGGTGACAAGTCATTTCCAGTGACCTTGGCTACAATGTCAGCACTTTGGCTCCAGATCAGCGTTAGCTGTGATAACCCTGCTGACCCTGTCTGTCTAGCCTCTGGCATGAGGCTACACTGACCAGTGGGTCCTGTCAGTGCCTGAGTGAATGAAGGAAGGGAGAAAATTGAGAGTCTAACAAAACAGCCAGCAAAAATACAGAAAGACATTTTTATATAGTAAATTCTTTATTTGGAGCCCAGGGCAGCAATAGGTGCTACCACCTTCTGCAGGGAAGACCCATGGGACAGGAACAGGAAATACTGACATGCTTCTGGTCCCAGTGTATGTCGTGTTAGTCCTTTCAGGCAAGCATCTGGTTTCAACTTGTTTCCAGTTTGTTACAGCCTGGGATTGAGGGAAGGAAGAAAGTTGCTGAATTTGCTCTGATGGCTTTGTACCTGGCAATGTTAGTTTGGTGAGATCTTACAGTTTATTTTCAAGCTTTCTCACTCAGGCAGCTGTACTTTTGTGTGCATTGTAAAGCACCCTCCATTCAGAGACAGAATGTATGTCTCACTACACAGACCGGAGCCTACTTTAAGACTGCCATCTTACTTCAGTAATTTCGGAGTGCCGCACTGCTGGAGGTATCATGTTTTGAAGGCCTTTCTCAACCAGGCATGTACGAAGATCAGTGAGAAATCGCCCCAGTATCCTGTCTAGCATTTATCCCTCAACAAACACAACCTTTTTATCTTGAGGGATTATCTGGTGATGATCCCATTATGGTTTGTGAGTCCTTGCTGTGGTCAAACTGGCTGACAATGTTCCTGCATTTCAGCGCTTTTGAAAGACCGTGGTGTCAGAGAAGGGACTTAATAATACAACCAACTTCCTCTGTCTGGCTGAGCTCATCCTCACTCTGAACAACCTCTTCTACAATTCCTTTCACTTTCTCCAGGTCAAAAGTGTGGCCATCGATACCTACATGAGCCCCAGTAATGCTTGTGTGTTTGTGGGGTACATGGAACGTTCCTTGCTCTGGTCCTACTCCAGCCCCCACCAACTCCTCTTTCTCCAGAACATTGATGGCATCATTGGTGCTGCTTCCCTCTCTCATCCAGAATTGGAAACGTTTTCCAATTTCACTTCCAATTTCCTCCTCCTCTCGTCTTCACCAGGTTCATTTCTGACTCCTGGAAATGGAAATAGAGATCTTGAGGAAGGGAAGGGAGGAACCCTACCACAGGCTAGCCACCAATATCCATTACTAAGAAACCAACTCCCACAGTTATCTTGACTATACATTCTTGCACCCTGCTTCCTGTAAATACTCTATTCCATTCTCTTCTGTCTCCATCACACCTGTTCTGATAATGCCAACTTTGAGAAGAAAGTGTCTGAAATGGCCATCTTCTTCCTTACTCGAGGATTCCCAACTACCATGGTTGACTCGGTCCTCAGCCGGGTCTGACCCATCTCCCACGCTTCAGCCTTCATCCCCACAATAGCGATAGCATCCCCCTTGTGCCACCAGCATCCACATTCAAAAGATTATTAGCTGCCATTTCTGCCACCTCCAGCTGGATTGCTCCCAACACCATACCCCAGCCCTATGGCACCTTCCCATTCAATCACAGAAGGTGTAACACTTGCCTGTTTGCTTTGTACCCCCTCACTATCCAAGGACCCTAGATACACCTTACAGGTGAAGGAGCAATTTACCTGCACTTCACCCAATCTAGTTTGCAATATTTGCTGCTCACAATGTGGTCTTCTCTACACTGGGGAGATGAAGTACAGATCGGTGACTGCTTCACAAAACACCTATCTTCTATCCTTAGAAATGACCCCCAGCTTCCAGTTAGGTCCCATTTCAACAAACCACTGTGTTCCCTGGACAACATCTCTGTCTCAGGCTTTCTACAGTGCTCCAGCAAAGCTCAGCACAAACAGGAAGAATAGCGCCTCATTTTCCACTTGGGAATCACGACTCAATATCAAGTTCAATAATTTCAGGGCCTGAGTACCTTCTCCCATGTCCTTTACTCGACCTCCAAACACCAGACCTTGTCATCTCATAGGCTACTATCATAAACTGCCCTTTGTCAGACATTTCCTAGCCGCAATCAGTTCTGAAGAAGGATTACTGCACCCAAAATGTTAACTTTGCTTTCTCCCCATACATGTTGCCAGATCTGCTGAGTTTTTCTGACAGTTTCTGATTTTGACATAATAGTTGTGTTTTTCTTTCTCAGCTACCTGGAGCAACAGCATTACTCCTTCATGAGGGGATACTGAAAGAGACAGAGATCCCTAAGGATGATAGGGAGCAATGTAACAGTGAGAAACAATACAGTGGTCAGTATAATTCCCCAACATGCACAAAGACAGGCACAAAAGCCACATTATCTGGTAGACTTGTATGTTATTTCATAAGAAAAAAACTGAGCATAAATCTTTATCTACAAAGCCATTTTCCCGCTTCATTTGTGTTTTTCAGCAAACTTAGCATATAAATCAATTCCCCATTTCACCATGCTGTACTTGCATCAGTAGTGGCCTCGATTTTTCACCCCATAAATGAATGTTTTACTCGCTGGTATTTTGTACTGGACTTGACAGGTCAAGGAAATGATACAGGCTGTGTTGTAAAGACAAGGAGTTTAAGACATGCCTACTCTTTGCATGGAATGCTGATGATGTTTCAAAATGTGACCACTCACAGTCTGACATCAGCGGTTTACTATTTTCCTGGGCATTCAAGTCAACCCTGGTTTTTGGAGGAATTTGCCACGGCTTCAAAGATTGAGTCGAAGAGTGTGGTGCTGGTAAAGCACAGCTGGCCAGGAATGATGAAGAGCTTAGGCTCAAAATGTCTCGCCTCCTGCTCCTCCGATGCTGCCTGACCGGCTGTGCTTTTTCCAGCATCACGCTCTCCGACTCTGATCTCCTGCATCTGGAGTGTTCACTTTCTCCCGCCAAAGATTGATTGACATGTTGATATCTATGTTAGATTTTACATGCATTATCATCAGCTTCTGCAGCTGCTCTAGAGGTCTTTGTTGAGCTATCATGTCTTGAGGATTTGAGGGCAGTAGTCCACTGCTTCCATTTAAACTATGCTAAGCCCTAGTTCGACTACTACACCTGAAATACTGAGTGATGTTGTGGGCACCGTACTTCAGAAGGATATTTAGTTATTGAAGGGAGTGTAATATGGATTTACCAGAATAATGCCTGGATGCCAATGGTTAAATTACAAAGCAAATTTACACAAACCTGGATTGTAATCCCATTAACTTAGAAGACTGGGAAATGTTTCAGGATATTGTGGGGAACTGTACAGGGTAATCAAAGAGAAACTATTTCTGCTGATTGAGGAGTTCAGTACTTGGGGAAATTTTGTAAAAATTACAGCTGGACATTTCAGGATTGCAATTGGGAAATACTTCACAAACAAATGGTAATAGAACTTTGGAACTCTTGTTCATAAGTCACAAAAAGCTAAGCTGCAGATACAACAAGCGATTAGGTATGCAAGTGGAATATCCATCTTTATTCCATTGGGGAGGGACTGTAAAAGGAAGGAAATTTTGCTTCAGCTGTTAAGGTAAAGTCACTAATACCAGAGGATCAGAGGGTTGCTGTCTTGTTACAATGACTAGTGGTGGATTAACCTAAGGGTCCCCACACCGCTCACACAAAATTGATGGTGTAATGAACAGTGAAGAAAGTCACCTCAGGATCCATTGATCAGATGGACTGATGGGTCAAGGAGTGGCAGATGGAATTTAATTTAGATAAATATGAAGTGCTACATTTTGGAAAGGACTTGTATCAGGGCAGGACTTATACACTTAATGGTAAGATCCTGTGGAGTGTTGCTGAACAAAGAGACCCTGAGGTGCAGGTTCATGGTTCCTTGAAAGCAGAGTTGCATTTAGTCAGGATGGTGAAGGAGGTATTCACTACGCTCACTTTTATTGCTCAGTGCATTGAGTATATGAGTTGAGAGGTCATGTTGCAGCTGTAGAGGACATTGGTTAAGCCACTTTTGGAATACTGTGTTCAGTTCTGTTGCCCTGCTACGGTAAAGATGTCGTTATACTTGAAAGGGTTACAAAAACATTTACAGGGATGTTGAGAGGGTTTGAGCTACAGGGAGAAGCTGACCAGGTTGGGGCTATTTTTCTTGGAGCATCGGAGGCTGAGGGGTGACCTTATAGAAGTTTATAAAATCATGAGGAGCATGGATAGGGTGAATAGACAAGTCTTTTCCCCAGGGTAGGGGAGTCCAAAACTAGAGAGAATAGGTTTCGGATGAAAAGGGAAAGATTTAAAAGGGACCTAAGGGGCAGCGTTTTCACACAGACAGTGGTGTGTGTATAAAATGAGCTGCCAGAGGAAGTGGTGGAGGCTGGTACAATTACAGCATTTAAAAGTCATCTGGATGAGTATATGAATAGGAAAGGTTTAAACAGATATAGGCCAATTGCTGACAAACAGGAATAGATTAATTTATGATGTCTGGTTGACATGGACATGCTGGACTGAAGGGTCTATTTCCTTGCTGTACGTCTCTCTAACTGTATGACTTCAGACAAAGTTGGAAAAATTGCTAACCTCAACTGGCTTGGGAATTGAACCCATGCTGTTGTCATCACTCTGCATTACAAACCAGTCATCCAGCCAACTGAGCTAAGCAAACCCCAGCACCATTGTACAAGTCACTGGTGAGATCACACCTTGAGTACGTCATAGAATTAAGGCCTCTTTTTATTATTAAGAAAGGATACAACAAGCAATTGGCCGGCGTTGTTTTATGAGAAAAGATTGAACACGTTTTGCTTCTATCCATTAGAGCTGAGAGGAATAAAAGCTGATCTTATTGAAATATAACATTTGAAGAGATCTTGACAAGCTCGATGCTGAATGGCACATAGCTTCAGATTAAAGTATCACACCTTTCCGATGCAGATGAGAAGGAATTTCTTTTCTCAGAAGAATTTATTTGGATTTCTTTCTCCCCTGGAGCTGTGGAGTCAGGGATATAAAATCTGTTCCAGGCTGAGTTAGAGAGATGTTTCAGCCATGGGGGTCTCCAAGGTTACCGCAAACAGGCTGGAGAGTGGAATTGAGCCCAAGATCAGATCAGACGTGATTTTACTGAACGCTCGAGCATATTCGGGGGCTACATGGCCAACTCCCTGAATTTACCAATGATAATTGATGATAAATCAACTGTAATTTTTTTTGAAAAAGAGATTGATAGATCTTTTGTACTGCAAACATGTTAAGAGATTTGGGACAAAAAGGAAGTCAGTCAGAGATCAGCGTTGTTAAACAGCAGAATCGCTAGAGGGGTTAACTGGGATCCTCCTGTTCCTAAGTTTCTTGACAAAGTTAAAATGCCACAATGTCAGGAGGAAAAAATCTTCAATGAATTTTTTATGCCCAGGCTTGCCTTGAAATAGCTTTAAATGCCAGAACAAGAAATGCTTCAGAGACCTGGATATGTATCTAACATTGTCTGTTTGTAACACATCGCAATCGAATGGATAGTAAACCTGATGTAGCTGCTATCTTAGAGAGAGAAAACGTGCCATTGGTTATAAGGAATGGTCATCTGTGGACTCTGTTTCTTGCATGATCTTGGTCCAGCATCCCTTCACATGTGATCCTGTATGCGAGTATGAGATTTTCCTGGAGTTGCCAATAGTCTATGGGGCTTCGAAAAAAGTGAATAGGACCCAAATATGAACATCCCACTCCTATTTCTGACTGACTGAATTTCTGCTGATAGAGGAAAGGGAGAGTGTAAAGATGTAATTCACACATGAGGGGAACCCGGACCTCAGTGGTGCCATTTGAATGCAGTGCTCAGTTCAAACAGCAGACAGCGTTTTGTCAGCCAAATGGGACTTAACACGCATTATGGGAGTCATGAGTGGACATAAAGATTCTTCACCAGTGGAGTCTGAATAACTGTCATGATATAAAGTTATTTAAACCCCCAGCTCTTTGGAAATGAAAACAAATCAGTGGGAGTTTTAAAAATAAACTCCGTTCACATAGTTTAAATAGCTGTTTATTGACATTTCCCACATGGCTAGCATTATATTATGTTGATTGCAGGCAGACTTCCAAAAGCTACACTTGGCTGATGAAGGCCTATTCTGAGTTCTCATTTTGGTGACAACTTAAACAAGCTAATTAGCTGTCTTAGACACAGGGACAAAAAGAATTCATTTTTAGAAAGGATCAAGCAATTAAGATTTTAAAAAGTTTGAATGGGCTTTGATAAACTTTGTTTAAAATATCTAGTCTGTCTCATAAAATCTATATTAAATTTTTAGCATTTTATTTGATTTCACCTCTGCATGGCTCCTGATGCCATCCAGGTTAAATACTGGATGTGTTGGCATGGTTGCTAAAAGATACCATGGAGTTGGTTGGAGGAAGGATTTGACATTAAGGTGACGTGGGGATGGGTGGGTGATGATGAAGTGTGAGCAGAGGGCTAGAGGACCGAGGGACTGAGATAGGCCTTTTAGTCAGGCCGCCTGGGCATTCAGCCACCTCTTTGGCCATGCTTCCATCATTTGTGCATTCGACTGGAACCTGCTGCAGAGCCAAGATCCTTCTATGTGGAGTCTTTCTATTGAGGCTATGGGGACAAGTCAGGAAATTTCCACAAAAGCGAAAATCTAGGCTTGAGTCTTTGATTATGGTCCACTAAGGTATCACTGGAGTTGAAATACAATTTGTCAATCATTCCCACTGTAGAATGATAAAATAAATAATTACATTTATATATCACCTTTTATGTCATCATAGTGCTTTACAGCTAATGAAATACTTTGGAAGTGCAATCACTTTTTTTTTGTGTAGGAAATGTGATACCCAATTCATGCAGAGCAATTTCCCACAAACTGGGTGGATGGTCTGATGGTTTTCTGCTTGCCATGCCTGGTTTTAGAGGATTAATTGATGGTAATTACAGAAACTGTGGTATAACCTGGCTTAATGCAGAGCAGGGATTAAACCTGGAACTTATTGGTGCATGTGAATTCAGAAAGGGGAAAGAGAAATTTCCTCTTTGGTCTGTGTGTAGCATGATTTTAAATTCTTATTTATGCTTGTGCAGAAGTGAAATTGGAAAAATGTCAGAAATACACAATATTTCCTTCAGTGTAAATAGAAAACTCTCTAACATTTTGGGTATTACCCTTTCTCAATTCTGAAGTAAGGTTTATCTCTAAAACAAGTAAGCTCCCTTTGTGCAAAGTCTGACAGACGTACAGGATATTTACTGCATTTCCTGTTTTAGTATAATATGCAAAACGCATCAAACCAAAAGGAGAAAATTCAATGTCTAGTTTATGAAGTTAGTATGCCTATCTCCTGTGATTATCTCTTCCCTGTGCCCCCACCCTCCCCACCTTCAGCGAGTGGTGATCATATCAAGGAGGGAAGAACGTTTTCCAGCTGGCTGCCTGGCCGGACCTGAAAGGGTGTCTGTCGTCAGTCAGGGTGGAGGACAGGGCAGGGCAGGGCCAGCTTCAACTGACAGATTCCAAAAAAAAACATTTTCTGAACTCCTCTCAGAAGTGTCTTAACTGTTGCACACTCGGGATTCAAGTGTGATTCAGCCCCTTTGCACAGGTACTTCTTGAATTGGTGGGGAGTGCACTATTCCGCAGTGATTTAACCAAGTTGTGCACGTTACTACAGATCTTTACCAGCCATGGAGTTGGAAGACGAGGTAAAAGAAGGTAAGGGATGGACTGGAATTTCACTGCAAGTCATAACAAGTCAGATTGTCTCTCCAAACTAAAAGTGTTCTGAAGTTTTCGCTTGTTAAATACCATGTATCTTCTGCATACTTGGGCAAACTTTAAAAAGTCATTAATACGTGAGATTATTGGGAATAGATTTTGAAATGCCATAATTCTGTAAGTAGCACTGAAAGTGAATTTCATGAAGACTTGGTCACTATTTAAAAACCTGGTAGATAAAATTTCAGGAAAAATATATTTTTGTTCTCTCTATGCCCTATGAGAGGTTACCACTGTCAGAAAATCGATCAGTAAAATGAGTTATCAGCAGGTTCATGACTACTGGAGGAAAATCTGGGGGGAGAAATTCATAACAGCATTTAAACGCCTCAAAAACAAGTTCTAAATTCAATTCTGAAGGTGTAATGTGAAATCTATTGATCTGTCCACAAATTAGACCTGGATCAGGCAATGCAGAAATGATAGTTATGAAGAGTGAAAAAGTCTCTCTGGCCTGTAGAACCTCATAGTCCATGTATTAACAAAATAGTATGAGGAGGACACAAATCATGAGTGAGAAATTGTGAGGGCCCCTTTGAATCCAGAGTATCAATGTAATTCTGGCACCTCCGAGAAACATCGAACTGAGTTATATATACAGCCGGCTACCTACTGCTATCTAGCAGAGGAAATGGAGCTGTTCTTTTGTTTTCCTAGGGTATCAAATGTTACATTTAAAGACATTTGAACCCCATTTTAATATTCAAACAATTCAAGAATCAGTTCTTTTTAACAGTTCCTAATTCTAAAAGTAGTTAACTTTGTGTAGGTTTAAAAAACCAAGTCGTGCCATCAGCATCAATTCTCCCACCTAGAGACCCACGAGAACAAAATGGTCTATTCATGAGATAAACAAATTATGTTCTTTTTAAACTCACATCCTCTGGAGAGAGGAAGAGGGAGTCAGTTTAGTTGATTTCCCTGGAAAAGAACTCTTCAAAAAGACTGCATTCCCATTACTGGGAACACAGGAGATAAATGAGGGGACTAGCCCAGTCAGTTAGCCAGCCAGGCTTTGGGAGGAATCTTTGTCAAGCAGGGAGTAGCATAATGATCTCAAATTCAGAACTAGTCTGAATGAGAAAGCTGACCTTAAAAGGTTAATCAAATCTGCTCAAGGGAATTAGTGTGACTTATAATATTTCTTGGCCTCCAGGAGGGTTTGAGAAACACTTTGATTATATTGGCACTTTGTACACTAACGTGCTGTCTGCAAAATAATGCTGCTCAACAATAGGCAGAGTATCTAGTTCTGAACGCAATTGGACCCTTTTGTTCTAACCCAGATTGTCCTTTGTACAATTAGATGTTGAGCAGGACCAACTGTGAGTGAGTCTGATT
This sequence comes from Chiloscyllium plagiosum, assembly GCF_004010195.1. Taxonomy (NCBI): domain Eukaryota; kingdom Metazoa; phylum Chordata; class Chondrichthyes; order Orectolobiformes; family Hemiscylliidae; genus Chiloscyllium; species Chiloscyllium plagiosum. The sequence continues at coordinate 13,279,816 of NC_057740.1, forward strand.
GGACTGCTTAAGAGAGTGGCTGTCATTGCTGTACCAGTTTCTAAGGTGCACACAAAACGAGTGACATTATCAAATAGCCAATGGGACGATCTGTTCTCTAAAAGGAGTAAAAGGATTCAAAATGAAGTTTGAGACTTCTCCTGTTGTGTGGTGGCAGTTTAGAACTGGATATTACTTGCTACCACTGGGTATTTTCAATGGGTGACATGTAATATAGATCGGGGGTTTAGCTCTCACAAGTGAGGGCATCCACCATGTGAAAATTATTGAGGGTTTTTAAAAGCTTATTGATCTCACTGTGACACTGCCCACAAAAGGAATACATTAGGTTGGGTAGAAAGGTGAAAGCAGGCAGGTAGTTTTTCCAAACTGATTAAAACAGTGAGAAGAGAGAGAGTGTACTATCATCATTGCCCCTATTGGGCAGTAGGCACTTGACTGACTTTCTTCTTAGCCACAATATAAAAACCAGTGCCGTCCACCCACCCTTCTCACCCTCCTCCCAAAGCTGCCAAAACCCCTGCTACCTTCACTTCTGGTGTTCCTGTAATTGTCTGCCTTTAAACTTTATTTTCCACTCTTTCTACATTATCTACACTGCAGTGCGTGTGCAATTGAAATGAGGTGAAACTATCTCCTTCAGCTGATCTTTGTATCTGGGCAACTGAAGTTACATCACAGTTTATCTTGATGCAAGCCTGAAACCAATTTTGACCAGCTCAAGTTGTATGTTTCTCCCAATTCTGCAATTGTAAATTTTAATAATGTAATTGTATGTTTGTATTCCATTAATGTACTGCTAATATAATGGTCATAATTATAAGACATTTCAATAATTATCATCTCCACATATACCCTTTAACAAGGGGTAAAGGATTGTCTTGTTTTTGCAATGCATCACATTACCCCGGAGGATATAGAAGATCAATCGTTGAGCAGGTTCAAGTCGAAGATTGATCATTTCTTGAGACTGATTACTTTAAGGGATATTAAATGCAGGAAAAAGGTATTGAGGAGACAATCAGCCACGATCCAGAATGGTAGGGCAGGCTTGATGAGCTGAATGGCCTATTCCTGTTCTTATGTGATTGGTATTATTCATTCTAAGTTACCCCAATACAGCATTTTGAGTACGAATTATAGTAACTCAGTTTTATAATGAGATTCTATGCAGATCCACAAATCTTGTTGCTATTGTGATTTCTCAGCCTCCTGGTACAGGTGACTGTTAGTCTTCAAATCCATTGCAAGTTTGCAGATAATAGCGTTCATGTAGTCCATCTTAGCTCAACTCTTCAGAATTTCCAAAATAATAATTGTAGGATCCCTACAATGTGGAAGCAGGCTGTTCGGCCCATCAGGTTCCCACCAACCTTCCGAAGAGCATTCCACCCAGACCCCCCACCCCCACCCCCGCCTTATATCTATAACCCTGCATTTCCCATGGCTAATTTACCTATCCTACACATCCCTGGATACTATGGGCAATTTAAACATGGCCAATATCCACCTAACCTGCACATCTTTATACTGTGGCAAGAAACCAGAGCACCCGGAGCAAACCCATGCAGACACAGGGAGAATGGACAAAATCCATACAGCCATTCGCCCAAGGCTGGAATCGAGCCCAGGTCCCTGGCTGAGGCACTGATGCTGACCACTGTACCACCTCTGTCCCATTGCACCTTCTCAGTTCTTGAATGGGCCAAACTCTTTATCTACTCTATAAGAAAATGTAAATTTTACTAACTGCACATAATTGTAACATTATCGATTTGACAGTGTTTGATCAAGTCTTTGGCACATACAATGTTTCGAAATAAAGGACATTCAGAGAAAAAAGTGAAATTACTGTGCTTTTATGAGTAGAAAGGTAACCTTCATCAGTGTGAACAGTTTTGATCTCCTTATGTAAGGAGGGTTATATTTGCCATGGAGGGGAGTGGAAGGGAAATTCGCCAGATTGTAATGGCAGGGTTGTCAGACGATGGGAGGTTGAGGAGACTGGATTTGAATTTCCTAGCATTTCAATGAGGAGGTGATCTCTTTGAAACTTACAAAATCCTTATAAGCTCTCATCCAGGTGGATGTAGATAAGATGCGTACCCTGGTTAGTGAGTCTAAAACCAAGGGACAGAATCTCGCAAAGGGCAGGTCTGAGATGAAGTGGAAGTTTTCACACAAGACAACGAATCTCTGGAATTCTCTACCCCAAAGGGCTGTGAAGCTCAATCATTGAAAGACAGAAATTGATAGATTTCAGCCGTGATCTGCAACAATGCTAGCACAGGCTGAATGGCCACTCATCTTTCTTTCAAATTTGACTCAACATTTGTGAAAGGAAGCACGAGATCTTTCTAGCCATTGTCTCTCACAAACACCCTTCTTGCTGATTTATTATGGCGTGACAAATGTGATTGTACACAGGCCCCAGAAATGATACTGATCCTTCAGTGGCCAGATGTAAACAGCTTATTCACCATCTCAGATGTGACTAATCACCCTAAACTCCACTGTGCTGCACTTTTATCTCAAGAATGTCTTGGCTATCTCATTTCATAATGTGGCCACAAAAATAAATCGACCGACATAAATCACACATCCTGCGTCACAGCAGAAGCTAAACAGCATCATCAGCTAGATTACAACCCAACATTTAAAACCATATTGTGTCCTGGGAATGAACGATTTTAACTATTTTGTTATCTCTAGGTTTATTACACATTCATGAGCTGTTTCCTTTGAAAAGAAAGCAAAAACACAAATCATTTAAATTAAAGCAAACCCTGTCCCTGTGCATATATGTTAAAGCAACTAGGATATCTTACAGAATACTAAGACCATTCCAAATCCATCATTTATCATCTTTTCTTTTTGTAAAAGAGTCTCAGTTATGTGCCCTCACAGTTAGTGCTTCAATTACCCCAACCCTTTCCTCTTCACTTGACTGAGGCAAGTGACTGGCCTTAAGCTTCTCTTCTACACTGACAATTGTTTACTTTGCCATGGTGACCCAACAGAACACTCTGCTGAAGGTGACACCTGACCCAACCAGAATGATTTATAGTTTTAGCAAATCTTCTGCCAATTTATGTGCAAGTGATCTGGTAATGTAATAGTCAGTAAACAGCTCGCTTCCAAGCACATGAGAAATAACAGCAGGAGTCAACCATGGGCCTCTTGCTGAAATATTTGTATCATCGATAGTCACAGGTGAGGTGCCAGAAGACTGGAGGTTAGCAAACATGGTGCCACTGTTTAAGAAGGGCAGCAAAGACAAGCCAGGGAACTACAGACCAGTGAGGCTGACCTCAGTTGGTGGGCAAGTTGTTGGAGGGAATCCTGAGGGACAGGATGTACATGTATTTGGAAAGGCAAGGACTGATTAGGGATAGTCAACATGGCTTTATGCATTGGAAATCATGTCTAACAAACTTGATTGAGTGTTTTGAAAAAGTAACAAAGAAGATTGATGAGGGCAGAGCAGTAGATGTGATCTATATGGACTTCAGTAAGGCAGTCGACAAGGTTCCCCATAGGAGATTGATTAGCAAGCTTAGATCTCATGGAATACAGGGAGAACTAGCCATTTGGATACAGAACTGGCTCAAAGGTAGAAGACAGAGGGTGGTGGTGGAGGGTTGTTTTTCAGACTGGAGGTCTGTGACCAGTGGAGTGCCACAAGGATCGGTACTGGGTCCTCTACTTTTTGTCATTTACATAAATGATTTGAATGCGAGCATAAGAGGTACAGT
>NC_057740.1:13283916-13304847 GCF_004010195.1 Chiloscyllium plagiosum
GAGGGGTGATCTTATAGAGGTTTACAAAATGATGAGGGGCATGGATAGGATAAATAGACAAAGTCTTTTCCCTGGGGTCAGGGAGTCCAGAACTAGAGGGCATAGGTTTAGGGTGAGAGGGGAAAGATATAAAAGAGACCTAATGGGCAACTTTTTCACGCAGAGGGTGGTACGTGTATGGAATGAGCTGCCAGAGGATGTGGTGGAGGCTGGTACAATTGCAGCATTTAAGAGGCATTTGGATAGATATATATGGATGAATAGGAAGGGTTTGGAGGGATATGGGCCGGGTGCTGGCAGGTGGGACTAGATTGGGTTGGGCTATCTGGTCGGCATGGACAGGTTGCACCAAAGGGTCTGTTTCCATGCTGTACATCTCTATGACTCTATTTGGCCACCCAAACCTGCTCCACACACCATTCAACAAGATGATGGCTGATCTACCCCAGACCTCAACTCCTCTTTCATGCCAGCCCCTCTGATTATTTTAAAACTCAATCAATCTTTGGACACTTTCTGTGATTTAGCCTCCACTTCCTGGGGTAGGGAATTCCAGACATCCACTAACTTCTTGAGAGAAAAACAAAATCCTCAGATCTCACTTTAAAACGAATGTCCTCTTATTCTGTAAATATTTTCCTCAAGTTGAGATTTCTCCATTAGTGGAAACAGCTTCTCAACATCTCCGCTGACAAGCTCCCTCAGATTCTTGTATGATTCAATAAGTTCTCCCCTGCTGAATGGATAAAGGCTTAACCTATTTATCCATACTCAGTACAATTCATCTCAGTAAACCTCCTTTGAATTGTCTCCAATGCCAGTATATCTTTTCTTACATTTGGTGACCAAAACAGTACACAGTATTCCAGTTGCAGCCTCATGAATAGCCTGTACGTTTGTAACAAGGCTTCCCGACTTTAAAACTTCATCCCCCTTGTAATAACTTCCATTTGCTTTCCTGATTATGTGCTGCACCTGTGTCCTACCTCTACTTCATGCACTGCAACTCCCAGATCCCTCTGTACTGCACTTTTATTTTGGAGTCGCTCTCTATTTTCATAATAATAGTCTGCCTTTTTGTCCTTCCTACCAAAGTACATGACTTCACACTTCCCTGCATTAAATTCCATCTTCCAAGTTTTTGTCCATTCACTCAAATTGTCTTTATCCCTTGCATGGATACTATATGCCCTCATCCCAGCATACCCTCTCATCTATTCACGCATCATCAGCAAATTTGGATGCATAAAACTCTGTCCACTCCTCCAACAATAATAATCAACATTGATGAGACAAATTCTTACAAGGGTATGATCAGATTTGGAGTATCGGACAGCAAGGTGGGTGAGGCCTATCTTGATGCCTCTCTCTATGTTTTGTGCTCTTGACAATCGACATGGTGGAGCAAGTTTCTCGTATGGCAGCAGCAAGTTGCCAAAGAGGATTATTGCTACTTAAACACTTTGTGAACAGCCAAACAAGTTTCATTAACATTCAGTTTCCTAACTTACAAAATGTGCCAAACAAACTAGATATTGAGAAGACTCTATATGGAAATCAGGATGAGCACCTAGTGTCTACAGTCACTGCTTACTCCATGTCTACCAGCCACATACCCCAAAACCATGGACACTGGCATCTGATGCATGCCAACTTCTTTAAAACCCTCGTGGCACATCTCTGATTAATTTTCAGGATATTTCTGCACTTCAGGGTACCTCAGGCTCTATTGGCAGCTATCAATGTAATGCTACAGCAAAAGTATTCTGTGCTCAGGGATATGCAGGCTGCTTATGGACTGGATCAGGCTGTGTGTTCAGGCTTTTTGCTCACCTTGAACCTATCTGGATACACACTGTATCCCTATATTGCATTGCCTTGCCTTGCCTATTTGTGCTTTACCCCTTCAGTTAGAGATACCACATGACTTCTGTCTTGCCTTTAGTATAGTGCAGACACAAAGCTGAGAAGCTTGTCATGGTTGTCAGCAGACCTCAATGAAGTCAAACTGGATTTGGCCAGGCTTTCTCAGCACAGGAAGTTAAGGGCAGCCTCGAATACTAGACCAGGAGCAAGGACAAGGTCAATCAGCCCCTCGGGACAGTCAGAATTAGGATGCCCTCCTCGCAATGGGCAAGGAGTCTAATGTTGGCCAGCCCACCATCTGTCTTAACTATTCAAAGTGAGGCTGTACACTGCTCCCAAACATGTTCCTAACTTGTCTTTGAGAGGGTGTTCCAAATTTATTCAATTTCAGAAGGTTGCTCCTCTTTAGGTAGACTTATAGAATCTCTGCAGTACAGAAGCAGGCCATTCAGCCCATCGAGTCCACACTGACCCTCTGAAGAGAATCTCACCTAGACCCACCTCCTCCCTTATCCCTGTAACTCTGCATTTCCCATAGCTAACCCACCTAGCCTGTACATCCCTGGAAACTGTGGGAGGAAACGCACACAGACACTGGGAGAATGTGCAAATGCCAAACAAACAGTTGCCCAAGTTGAACTTGGGACCCTGGTGGTGTGAAGGAGCAGTGCTAGCCTCTGTGCCTTTTACTGAAAGACCGCAACCATAGATTCCAATGTCTAGGTTTTAAATATAGAGTCATAGAGTCCTACAGCACAGAGTCAAGATTAGAGCGGTGCTGGAAATGCACAGCAGGTCAGGCAGCATCCGAGGAGCAGAAACATCGACTGCATCTGCAGTCCTCATTTTCTCCTACAGCACAGAGACAGGCCCTTTGGCTCAAACTGGTCCATGCCAACCAAAATGTGCATCAATGCCAACCCCATTTCTCTGCACTTGGCCCATATCCTTCTAATCCTTTCCTATCCACGTATTTGTCCAAATGCCTTTTAAATGTTGTTAATGTACCCACCTCAACCACTTCCGCTGGCAGCTCATTCCATATGTGTAACACTCTCTGTTTAAAAAAACTTGCACCTCAGGTTTCCTCTTATTCTTTCCTTTCGAACCTTAAACTGATGCCCTCTAGTCCTCGATTCCCAACCCTGGGTAAAACACTGAGTGTATTCACCCTATCCAGGCCCCTGATGAATATTTCTGTTCATCAAGGTTGGGAATGTTTTGAGCTGCAGAATGAAATATTATCATCCGGTGTTTTGTCAGGATATTGAAGGTTAAAATTTGAGGTTGCATAAACTTGGCCTATATTCTTGTGATGCCAACCCTCTTGTGCAGTGCTTTGTATAACCCTGGGGAAAAAAAAACCATAGGAATACTTTTTAAAAAAAAGAGCAACTCTTGCTTTGTAATTTTCTTTGAATAGGTCTCTTAGCCAGGTATATAGGTATTGAAAATAGGAAAGGGAAAACATTGTTTGGTCCACAGCCAGGCAGACCCCGATAGGGAAATACATATTTTTGCTTTCCAGTTGGCGTGGGAAGGCAGTGTGTGACAAGGGTGAATGTGGCTGGAATAGAAGGGCCTGTCATGTGATGAAACCTCCCAGAATAGATGAATATGGCAATCATGGTGAATTCCCTTGGTTATAAAAGTATAGTAAATTTTCTGCTTGGCTACAAATGTTAACAGGATTCAATAGGATGGACACTGGGAAAACTGGTTTCTTGGGGATGGGGAAAGAGTTTGGGAATCAAGAACAAAACATAATATTATTCAGGCTTCACCATTTAGTAGCGAAGTCAGAAAGTACTGTTCCACACCATCAACAATGAAAATCTGGAGATCTGTCCTGTAAGGAGGCTGAGGATGTGGAATTGATTGGAGTTTTGAGTCTTGTTTAGATAGCATTTTGATGGATAGAAGTATGGAGCAAAGGCAAGTAAATGGAATTGAGGTGTAGCTCAGTCATTATCTAACTGAATGGTAGCTCAGGCTTACATCTACCCCTGTTACTCAGACTCCTAGGTCTGGTATTCTGCATCTATTTATAAAGTAATACTCCATATATACTGTGCCTCTGCCTCCAACCATAACAACTCAGCGACTAATATCGTTAAGGTCTACCAGCCTGACCCCCAAAGTACCAACAAACACTACATTGTTCTAAATTCATTTGTTCTGAATTTGCAGTTCACTGCAAACATTCACCAGCCTGAGGTAATTCTCATAAATCTAAACTTTCACAATTTTCCCTCTCATGAGCTTGAATATTTGCTAAACACAGTGCCTTCTGATTCACTGCTATGATTACTTCTCCCTAGACTGACCATCCCGAGGCCTCAATAAGTAATGCTGTCAGGTTAAAACAATCTTATACTGTGGGCTGTTCTCCATACTTCAGTTTGGTATCTGAATTCTTTTAATCTGCAGACTTACTTGCCACCCTGTTTCTGAATTCCCATCCTGGGCATGGATAACTTGATGCCCCAGACCACACAGTCTCTCTTTCTGTTCAGCTTAAATGTAGTTCTTTATAGATCATTTCCAGAGTATTAAGGTTCAAGGCAAAGTTGGACTGGGAAGCTAGAAATCTTTTCCCACAAAGACAGTACAACGTTGTACAAGTTGTAAGACTATCAAAGTAAAGCATTTGGCTCAACAACGTGTCAAAGTTCAAATGCCATTTTAACCCCTATTAATTTGGGACCTAATTCGGTGTTAGGTGTGGATGTCAGCACCTGGAATTTCCCCTTGTAACTTGAGGATCAGATCCTGCTATGACAACCTTGCATTGTTTGTTGTCAAGTCTGGACACATTCTTGGAGTGATCACCATGTGACCAACTGCCCCATCCATGCATTCCTGTCATTGGTCAACTGATATGGCCATCTTGATGGCACCACTTTCCTAGACCAGTCCTAAGGGTGCAGAGAGTTGCTAACATCTGTGTTTGTAGCTTCCATTTTCTGGTCAGATCTAATGTCTGAAAACATCTTCAGAAGCTTCTTAGAAATGCGCTCCATGAAAAGAACACTTGTGAAGCCTCAGTTAAAAGAGCTTTAACTTGGTAAGAGTTTGTTGGTATTCATTCATGTTATTGCTGCCAAAGAGCACCAAGAAACTAGAGGTAAATGGCATGGTCTACGTATATCCAATACTACTTAGCTCCAGATCTTTTGTGGATCACGAGTTGGTTTCAGATCTCCAGTTAGAAATGAAAGTCAAGAGTGTAATTCTTCACTTTGAGCAAATTTCAGTTCTTGAAAAGTGGTGAATGGGAGTGGATCCAATCGAGGTATCTAAGATAAATGTTTAGTGTATATCCAGACACCAGTTTAACTTAAACTATGACAATTGGATAAAATTATTGGTGATACATTTTAATGCCAATGGCAACCTCTCAAAATAGAGTAATCCACATGTAGAACAGAATTTGGGTAACCTAGTGGAGTGAAAAGTTTGAAATTGTCTTAAATATTTGGATGCAGTTTGGAAGCCATGACTGATGTGATAGTCTGCAGTGTATTTCATAATGGATTGGTGAGGATAGGCTGGACAAACTTTCTCAATCTGATTTATCATATCAAAGTTATTTCCAAGTGTCTGACTTTACGCTGGTTCTGTGATAGCAGGAGCAGGTCAATATAAACAGAGACAGCAGCACATAAAAATGACGCCTTCTGTTTGAGAATCTCCTCCTCACTCAAGCAATGTTTAGCATGGTTACAAATGGTCCTTTATAGTACTGCTATGCCTCCCAGCAAGAGTAGAAATATAATTGGTGATTGTAACAGAAATGACACAACAGACGAACAATCTTTTGAATCTGCTGTAATGGAATCACTGAAGCTTATTTTTTCTTTTAAGTGGTCGGTGGATAACAAGGTGTTAAATTGCATTCATCAAACAGAGAGTAGGTTTGTAATATTGGCAATGAATTGTGAATTATGGAGATAGAAGTACAATAGATTAAAAAATCAAACCAGGCTGTAGATGTTAGAAATTTAGAGGATAAAACTTCCTTAGAAAGTGTTATGATGGTGAGGGACTTGCTGAGGGGTTTATAAGTTCCCTGGAAGAATATGGGCTCCCAGTGGTACACTTCACTATCCCCTCCATCCCACAGTCCCAGCTCCCTCCTCATATTCGAATTACAATCCTACATGGTAACATTTATACAATGCACAATACACTGTATATTGTTTGCTGTTCTGGTTACCATGCCACAAGAATAATACCCATGTACTGGAGAGGATGAAAAGAGAAGTTACAAAACAAAAGATTACAAACTTAGTCCCAAATAAATCCAATACAGAATTTAGGAGAATGTTCTTTACATAGAGAGTTGGTTTGAATGTGGAATCTGCTGCACATTTGGTGGTGGTTAAATGTCGATACGTGGAAAGGGAAGGCAGGTAAGTACATGAGGGAGAAGGGAATAGGAGGATCTGCTGATGTCTGGAGTGGGAGGAGGCTCAAATGATGGACCAACACTAGCATTGGCCGGTTAGGCTGGGTGGCCTGAATCTGTGCCTACATTTTATGTATTACGTCTGATTCCAGGCGTTAGCCAATGAAGTAAGAAACTGAATTAAAAGAGCTTTGATTTTACAATGTAAAGGGAAGACTTTTTAAAAGAAGGACCTATAGCAATTGCCAGTTATACAGAACCTTTAATCAAAACAATAAAATTTCACATTGCCTCACCAAGGAGAGTAATGAAAATACGCTTGGAACCAAGAGAAGTGACTTGAAGCTGGATCAATGTTAGGGGAGGGTGAGGATGAAGAAGAACAAGGAGCAAGAGTAGGCCGTCTGACCCTTCAAGCCTGCTCCACCATTCAATAAGATCATGACTGATCTTTTCATGGCCTCAGCTCCACTTACCCACCCTCTCACCATAACCCTTAATTCCTTTACTGTTCAAAAAATTATCTACCTTAGCTTTAAAAACATTTACTGAGAAAGCCTCAACTATCTCACTGGGCAGGGAATTCCGTAGATTCTCAACCCTCTGGGTGAAGAGGTTTCTTCTCAATTCAGTCCTAAATCTGCTCCCCCTAATTTTGAGCCTATGCCCTCTAGTCCTAGTTCCACCCACCAATGGAAACATTCTGTCTACTTCTTTCTTATCTCGTCCCTTCATAGTTTTATATGTTTTGATAAGATCTCCCCTCATTCCTCTAAATTCCAATGAATATAATCCAAGTCTCCTCAGTCTGTCATAAGCAAATCCACTCAACTCCAGAAACAACCGAGTGAACCTCCTCTGTACACCCTCCAGTGCCAGTACATCCTTTCTCAAGTAAGGAGATCAAAACTGCACGCAGTACTCAAGGCATGGCCTCACCAGCACCTTATATAGTTACAACATGACCTCCCTGCTTTTAAACTCAGTCCCTTTTGGCAATGAAGGATAAAATTCAATTTGCCTTCTTAACTGCCTATTATACCTGCACACCAATGATTCATGCACAAGGATACCCAGGTCCCTCTGCACAGCAGCATGCTGCATTTTTTTTTACTATTCACTTAATAGTCCTTTTTACTGTTACTCATACCAAAATGGATGCCTTTACATTTATTAACTTTGTACTCCACTTGCCAGACCTTTGCCCACTCATTTAAGCTATCTATATCCTTTTGCAAAGCTTACAGTCCTCTGCACACTTTGCTCTCCCATTCATTTTAGTGTCTTCCACATACTTTGACACACTACACATGGTCTCTAACTCCAGATCATCTATGTAAATTGTGAACACTGTGTTGAAGTAGTCAAGTCTAGTCTGTGATTAGAGTGGTGCTGGAAAAGCACAGCAGGTCAGACAGCATCTGAGGAGCAAGAAAATCAACATTTTGGGCAGGATTGCCCGAAATGTCAATTTTCCTGCTCCTCAGATGCTGCCTGACCTGCTGAGGTTTTCCAGCACCTCTCTAATCTTGACTCTAATCTCCAGCATCTGCAGTGCTCACTTTCGCCGAGCCTCGTCTATGGATGTGGTAAAATGCAGGGTGAGTTCAAAGCCTTCAAGCAAGGACATTTGGCAGTTAGTTCATATGAACCAATGACCATCTGTTACCAAGAAAGTGATAACCATAAATTTTCACTATTGGTACAAATGACATGCTTTAAATATTTGGCAGATTCTAACTTTTACACCTGCTTTCTGTATTCAGTGATAACTGCTCATTAACTATTCATCATGCACTACCAATGAATTCCTCCCTTGAGGTTATATAATTTTGGAGATACTGGCTAATACTTTAGTTGCTTGTTATATTTGATCCATTAGATTGTGAATGATGAAGGTGCTTTGGGAATTAAAATGTTGCTTTGGTACTCTATTGGTGAAATTGACAATCAACGTTTGAGATTTCTGGGAACTCTGGCTATTTAGTCAAAATTGCAGCTGAGACGCTTAGTCATTCTCTCATGTCCTTTGAATAATGTAATGGCCCTCAGTGGGTTACCAGAAAACCCAACAAGACCATGTACTGGAAAGGATGAAAAGAGAATCTGATAAAAGTTACATCAATTACTGAAGTCAATCATTGCATGAAAAAACATTTCAAAATGGATTCATTTGACTCAGCACATGCAAAAGCAAAGACCCCTAAGGAAATCAGGTTCTGAGAGCTCTTGTAGCAGAGTGGATAGTGTCCCTGTCTCTGAGTTTTCTCTCCCTTCCAACTCCATTCAAATTAAATGCCCTCCCTCTTTCCCTATCCTGTTAATTGACATTTTGGTTAGAGACTCAGGTAACTTGGTGATAATTTCATTCAAAAAGAGACTAGGTTTTCTATCCTTGAACTCTGCCTTACTTTAATCTCCTCCCTCCCTTCCTATCCTCTCCCTGTTTCCATTGGTGCTGGTGGGTAGTGCTTGTGATTGGTGAAAGTTACTTTAAATAAAGAGCTAGGTTTCTCCCAAATGGGGAGGAGAAAGGATCCAGTAGGGGAATGGAGAATTTGCTGTTTGTGCTAAACTGTAGATTTACAATAAAACTTTTCTAAGCCTCTAGAAATCTTTCGCTGCATAGTTCAACATACATTGTTACCTGTTGAACACTGGGCACTGCTAAGTCTTGGATTACTTGGTTTTTAAAAGGACATCTGGAAATTTCCAAAGTATAATGTGAACATCTTATCTTTAAAATAACACCGTTTAAATCTATTTACTATTGTGTTTTGCAATGTGGAGAAATCAGTAAGTGGGAATTGCAATTATTTGTATTTGTAGAACATCAGAATTCGAATTATAATCCTGTCCCTGACACTCTATTTGTACAGCAGCTTTCAAACGAATGCATTTCAAAATGTTTTTTTACGCAATGATTGACTTCAGGAATTGATGTAACTTTTATCAGGTTGGTGAAGGTAGTGATCATTCTTTGAGGAAGGTGAATGAGCAATTCATTTGGTGGTTGACAAGAAACATTAGCTCGGACACAAGGAGAGATTCCTGCCCGACTTTTAGTGCCGTGGGATTTTTAACATCCACTTGAACTTGCAGGCAGAGTCCTCATGTAATGTCCCATCTGAAAGATGGCATATCCAGCTTTGTAGCACTGTGACAGTGTTACACTGAGATGTGCCAAGTTTGGTCTAGACTCTATAATTCTAGATGTACTTAAATCATCACCTGCAGATCCTATGTATGACAGTTCTCCCAAACAATTCAAGTTAATATGAAGTAAACTGGAGCGATCTCAAAGTTTGGAATTGTTGGTGTATATGTTTGATATACTCCAGCTCAATAAAGGTTTGCAAGGCATGTTGCTTCCTGTTATCTAAAGAGCTGCTGTTGTTTGAAAATTATACCTGAAATTCCACACCTATGTGAATGTCACTGCAACATGTCCAGCACTGACATGTAAATGCAGTAAGTTAAATCAACTTATAGCTCACAATTAACTGCCTGAAATCTCTCACTGCTGTAGAGCTGAGATTGTTAGTTGGAAGCTTGATTTTGTGATATTTACACGCCAAGTTGCTTTCATTATAAAGCAGTGTTGACACTAAATGTGTACAGCACAAATTAAATGCCAAAGATGGAACACATTCCAAAGAGAGGAGTGAAATTTCTTTCTCCCAGGCTATGTTTCCATGGCATCAGGTCAAACTTTGGTTCTGGGTTCAGTCTGCATTTACATTGCACCTCATTTTCCACTTTGGATCCTGCAGCCTCAGAATTCAATATTGAGTTCAATAATTTTAGGGTCTGGGCACTTTCTCCCACATCGTTACCCTAACAACCACTCGCCAGGCCTCTCCACCCTTCAGGATCTCTGCCTGTATTCCTGATGAAGGGCTTTTGCCCGAAACATCGATTTTACTGCTCCTAGGATGCTGCCTGAACTGCTGTGCTTTTCCAGCACCACTCTAATCTAGCCTCTTGTCATTACATGGGCTGCTACCACAAACAATCCCCATTGTCAGCCACTAATGATCCCTATTAGCAGCTACTTGAATTCTTCCAGGCTGACCTTTTACCCATCCTTTGTCTGTCCAACAGTTTTCCCTCTCTCTGGGCTCCATCTTTACCTATCATTTACTACCACCCCACCACCACCCTGTCTTCAGCATGTATAGCAACCTTTTCCTAGCTACAATCAGTTCTGAAGAAGGGTTATTGGACCTGAAACATTTAACTCCGCTTTCTCTCCACTCATGCTGCCAGACGTGCTGAGTTTACCTCGGTATTTGTGTTTGGATTTCTGATTTCCACTATCCACCAATCTTTAGCTTTTTTTTTACATTTCAGCATGTTGTGTTAGTGTGAAACTATGTCTGTCCAAAACCATGGGCAAAGTCTAACCTGACCCCAAAGGGAGATACATTGGAAAGGGAAATCTCCCTCCAGGTGGCTTTGGAATCAGGTCTATCTTGGGTCTCAGATTAGCATTACCCAAGTTTTCTGTTGACAACTTGATTGGTTTTTTTTCAGTGTGACCTTGAAAGCAATAGTTGCAGTTTATTAAAACGGAGATTAATCATAGCCTTCCACCGTCAACTTTGGTGAGGAGAACCAATGGAAACAGGGAGAGAGTAGGAAGGGAGGGAGGAGATTAAATTAATGTGGAGTTCAAGGATGGAAAACCTAGCCTCTTTTTGAATTAAATTATCAACCAAATTACCTGAGTCTCTAACCAAAATGTCAATTAACAGCATAGGGAAAGAGGGAGAGCATTAAATTAGAATGGAGTTGAAAGGGAGAGAAAGCTCAGACAGGGACACTATCCACTCTGCTACAAGAGTTCTCAGAATCTGATTTCCTCAGGGGTCTTTGCTTTTGCATGTTCAGAGTCAAATGAATCTGTTTTGAAATGTTTTTTTTGTGCAACGATTGACTTCAGGAATTGATGTAACTTTTATCAGATCCTCTTTTCTTCCTTTCCAGTACATGGTCTTGTTGGGTTTTCTGGTAACCCACTGAGGGCCATTACATTACATCTTCAATGACCCTCTGTTGAAGTAGGATGTTAGTCGTCATGTACATCTGGAATGACTACTGCATGTCTTTAAAGTATTGTCACAGTCAAAAATAAAATTGCATTCAGACTTCCCACACAGGAAAGAGCACTTGGCTATTTGTGGCTTAAAGAAGATGGAACCCAGACTGTATATCCGGACACCCATCACAGTATGACAATCAAGTATGATTAATGCCCTAGTTTGGAAAATGATGGTCATTGTCTTTAAAACTGCCTGCCCCTTAATATAGGAATGAAACTCAACTGGTGTTTAAAATGCAGAATATCCATGTAAATGAAAAGCAGCATTTAGTTTGCCTGGGAACAGCTGTGGTATGAGTGAGGAGCTTGATTCCAAATCATTATTTGATTGTCTATCTGTTGCTATTTTTAATTTTCTGCTTCTAGCAATCCCTGAATTCTAGAATTATTGCAACACAGAGGAGGCTATTCTGTCTGTTGTCTATGGGAACCAGCTTTCTCCAACCACTTCCTGGCCTTTTCCCACTTAGCCCAGGAAAATATAACTTAGTACTTACCTAATTCCCCTTTGAAAACCATGTTTGACTGCCACACTCTCAGCCAGTGCATTCAAAATCCTAAAAATTTGCTACTTGAGAAAAAATGTTTCTCCTCACGTCACCATTGTTTCTTTTGACCATCACCAGTGCCCTCTAATTCTTGAATGTTACATCAACGTGAAAATCTCTATCTACTCTTTTAGGTCCCTCATGGCAAATCTACTCTAAGGAGAACAACCACATGCTTCTTCAATCTGTCCATTTAACCAGTTCCAAGGATGAGGATTAAGCCCTTCTATATCGTTTCTGCATTGACTCTAAAGTCTTCATATTGTTCTGAAAATGTCCAGCGCAGAATTTAACACTTGAGGTCAAAAATAGTCCAATGCCTTCTATTGAGTGGGACTTGATTCTATTGGTGTCTACATAACTGCAGCCAGAAAATTACCAACACTTTTTCTGCTGTTCCTGCTCCTCCACCATTACTTTCCTTTTGTCTACCAAGCATTGATCCATGGCTGCCTTCTATTTGTTATGTACATGCTGCCTCTTGGCAAAATCTATTGATGACACTGTATTGGTTTTCCCATGGACACAGATGACACCCATCTCAAAATCACCACAGTCTCTTGTGACTGCTCTACCAGTGCTCAATATTCAGATTGGACCCCTATTTGCTCAGCTGTGACATTCTGCAACTTTTTTCCAACTGAGCTCAGGAGCTGCTGGAACTTTTTATCCATGTTGTTGTCACCTATAAACCTGACTATCTCCATTCATTCCTGGTTCCTCACCCATGTTCTGCCCGCTCCAACTCGGGATTACCAAAACCTCTGCCCCCATCAAATCCTGATTGCAATCACTCCTAAATTGTTTGACATTGACTGTTCCCAATCAAGTAACATCTTCATTTAAAATGATTTTCCTTGTTTTGATTTGTCTCCGTGGCCTCCGAATCCCTATCTCCGTAATGTACTCCAGCCCCTCAATGCTCCAAGATAACTAATGAAAACAAAAAATACTGGTGGTCACAGCAAGTCAGGCATCATCCATGGGAGATAAAGCAAGCTAATGTTTTGAGTCGAGATGACTCTTCATCAGAGTTCTTCGTCATAACCGTATTGCTTTAATCACTCCACTATGACACCAGTTACCTTGGCCTGACCTCTGGGATTCCCTCCCTTTACCTCTTTACCCTATCTATCCCACTTTCTCTCTATTAAGCCACTCCTTAAAACCTACCTCTTAGACAATATTGTTAGTCATCTGCCTAAATATCTTATATGGCTCATTATTTTGCTTTACTGGATAATGCTCCTGTGAAGTGTCTTTGGAAGTTTAATTATATTAAATGTGCAATGTAAATATAATATTGTTTTTAAAGTAATGTTTTATAAATGTTCTTCATAACATTCTTGCTTTTGAACTGTGCCTCTGTTTTTAAAGTCGAGTGCCCTATATGTCTTTGAAATTACTTTCTTAACCTGCCCTGTCCCTTTCACTGATTTGTGAGCATACACTTCTGGGTCTCTTTGTTCCTTTATCGCCTGTAGAATTGTTCATTTAATTATAAATTCCCTGTGTTCTTTCTTCCTACAAATGAATTAGCATTTCACATTTCCTGGAGCAGATCTTTATCTGTTATTTTTCCACAAGTTTGCCAGGTTCTCTTGAAGTCAATCATGATCCACCTCACAGTTGACAATATTTCCTTGTTTTGTATTTTCTGCATTTTTCTAATTTGTGCCCAGAGCACGCACCTCCATGCCATGCTTGAATCAGGAAAAATTGTGGTGTTAGTACCCTTGCTGAACCTGGCTGTATATGTTGAAGCAGTCTAAAGAAGATAAACATCAGTTTTTCATCATTTAGGTAACTGTATCTGAGCTGCCCCTTTTTCAAATGTCTTTTGGAAATCCAAATACGCCACATCGACTGTGTTGCCCTCATCAATCAATTTTGTTACCTCCTCAGAAGTTAGTTGAACACAATTTGGCTTTGTTTCCTTGTTCCTTGTCCAAGTGACTTCTGTTTTTCTTTCAGGTTATCACTTCATTCACACCAACAACACTAAACCGACTGGGTAGTTGTTTGATTTGCTCTTACACTCATATTTTTTTCCCAAAGTAGTTATGACATTTGCAGGTTTCCCCTTCTTCAGGAATGAGCAGAGAGTGTTCAGCAGGAGAAGATAAAAGGTAGGGAGGAGGGACTTGGAGGAGGGGCGTTGGAAATGTGATAGGTGGAAAGAGGTCAAGGTGAAGGTGATAGGTCGGAGTAGGGTGGAGGCGGAGAGGTCAAGAAGAAGACTGCAGGTCAGGAAGGCGGTGCCGGGCTGGAGGGATTCGGCTGAGACAAGGTGGGGGGAGGGGGGATGAAGAAACTGGTGAAGTCCAAGTTCATCCCCTGTAAGTACAGCCAACCTTCCAATATTACAACATATCAATTGTAGCCCATTGAATTTTTTTTTACTGCTTTCTCTTTCACTATAATGATCATAACTTCCTTCCGGAAAAAAGATGCACAGTATTCACTTCACATTTCTGGCATACCCTTTCCCTCCCTGGAGGTACTGTTTTTGATTCCTGATCTTTCCAGGGCCTCTAATTGCTAATATTTTATTGGTTGTATACCTATAGGTTCCCTTTACGTGAGCTGTCAGTCTTTCCTCATATTTTCTCTTTGTCTCTTTTATTTCCTTTATATCACATTTCCTTTGAACTTTATTATATTCAACCTAGTTCTCACTTGTATTATTAATCTGACATATTTTCGTGTCATTATGTTGAATGCCATGTATTGTAGGGATAGCAGTCAGAAGCACAGAAGAGGGGATCACATGCTCTCTGGCAAGCAAAAGCCGGGATTGAGTCTTGAAGTTGTAACTCTCCAAGTTAAGAACCTGCTAAGAACGATAGATCAGAATGTTTGCCGCCCTAGTCAAAACTGAACTGACTGATCTCAGCTGGGGCAGTCTGTGTGATGTCACTGTTAACCTCAATATCCTGACCACGGAAGGACACACATGTGAGGAAAGAGTGAAGCTCATTGAACATTTTGCATCTGAAAGAAAGACTTGCATTTATGTAGTTCCTTGCATGATCATAGGATGTCCCTAAGTACCTTATACCAATGAGATAAGGTTTGAAACATATTAACTGTTATAATGGAAATAAATGACAACCAATTTGTGTATAATAAGTTCCCACCAACAACATTGTGATTATGACAGAGTAAACTACTTTGGGGATGTTGATTGAGGGATAAACATTGCCTAGTACATTAGATAATTCCCCTGCTCCTCTTCAAATATTCTCTTGGATCTTTAAACCGACCTGATACAACAGATAGGGTGCCGGTCAATACCTCATCAATTGCGTCATGACTCATTTGCACGTCACCCTCATTTACTTTCTTGTTGGGCTGAAACTCTTTTTTTTCTCTAATTTCGTAGCCATCCCTGGAGATCAGTCCCTTGTTTTTATTCCCATCCAGTCCTGGAGAGTGCATGTGTCCCACCATTTCAAACTTGCCTTTGGACGAATTCATCCCCAATGGGCAAGAATAAGTTATGTAATAAAATGCTCTCAATCCACCAAAGAATTAGTTTAAAATTTCCAAAATATTATATTCCATGTCTGTCTGATCCACTTGAGTCACCTCCTATCTTCCCTCAGCTAAATCTGCCATGCTAGCGAACTATTGTATTCTTCAGTGAACGTACTGACTATATTTGTATTGTGGTTATCTTTCATTGATCAAATGACACAGCATCAAATTTCTACAATGTAACTTTTGTGAGAAACAAAACTGCCACTGAATCCAAACCAGAAATGACTGGAATTTCTCCCTCTTGGAGTTTGCTAGTGCTGTGAAGTAGATCACATCCTCTTCCACTCATACCCTCTCTTACATCTCTTAATTTCCCAAAACATCCTCAAATACATACTTTATTGGTGTCATAGTAGGAATTGGTCAATTAACCTTATTCTGATTCATCATTTTTACTAGTGATGAAGCATTTTAACCTTTGAATTCCACTTGCCTGTCTCTTTATTTGCTGGGTGAGTATTTCTGTCCCTGGGAACCGGTTTAGCTCAGTTGGCTGGATCATTGATTTACAGAGCGGTATAATGCCAACAGTGTGGGTTCAGTTTCCATCACCGGTTTGAGGTTACCATAAAGGAATCTCCTCAACCTCATCCCTCGCCTGAGGTCTGTTGGCCCTAAAGTTAAATCACCACCAGTTGCTTCTCTCTCTGAGAGAGCAGCCCCTATGTTCTGGGAAGACTATGGCGACACAAAAACAATTTCTGTCCCTTATTTCAAATGGTGCAACTGATTTTGATCTGTACTTGCTAATCTTTCTACAAAAAGGCAAGGACAGGAATTATTCCCCATCTGCTTTACACATTCCCTTTTGTTAATTTTAACTTCTTGATCCAGGGAATTTTCCTCAGTGCCACATCATATCTCAATCCTAACTGTTCCTGGACTCTTCGGAGGCCATGCTTGTCTTTGCTAACATGAACCAAATGACTTACTGCACTACTCCAGCGTCCTTTTACATTTTTCCTAGACTGGATCTTGTTCGCTCTGAGTTTTTTCTTTTACATCTGTAGGCCAGCTTTCAGTTAATTACTAATAGAAACAGTTGAAATGCATAGCAGGTCAATCATTGTATCTGGTTTTACAAAAAAGAAAAGTTATTGTTGCTGATTTTTATCAGGGCCTGAGAATAAGTAAACAACTTCATATGTTTTGGGGAAAAAGGGAGGAGGCACTGAATATATCGGCCCCCAATCTCTGAGAGGTAATTGATGGTCAAATGATTGTAATTGCTTTATCTTAACTTTAAAAAGTTGCAAAACATTATGGGTGCTGAAAATCTGAAATGAAGGTGAAAAATATGGAAAACCTGGTGGGTCAGCGAGAAAGCAACAGAACTGGCATTTCAGATTAATCATCTTGCAACACATCTGCAAAATGGAGCATTTTGTGTTTTTTTTTATTTTTGTACTGCACAATAAAAACTGTTAGATGGTATAAATAGTCCTGATTGGAAAGACATTACAAAAACAAATGAATAAGTAAATATCAAAGGAGAGGCCTACAAACAAAGACAATGAGGTGAGGGTTGTGAGGTCTATTTGGTGTCATCATAAATGTAGGAGACCATGGAGAGATTCAGGTGTTGGGTTCAATGTCAGATTGCTTTGGCAAACAGCGGGCAGTGACAAAATGGTTTTTTATGTTGTTGTGAATCTCTGTGGTTCTCCAGAAATGAAACGAGGAAACATTGGCAAAGTGAGTGAGCTAAACAATTGGGCCAGGAGTCAATGGATTAATATCCTAATCTATACTCTTATGACCATGCCCTGAGCAAATTTCCATAATTTGATATGATTCCAGAATGGATACCCAAATCATTGCGCTTCTGGGAGAGAAAAGATTAATTGGTTCCTTTTCTCTATTCACTCGTTCTCTGTTTGTTGCAAAAGGGCAGTTTACAAAGGATCTTCTCACATTTCTCCCAGACCAAATGATTTTATATTTTAAAAGGAGCCAATTTTACCAGATTTTCTTGAGTTAACAAAGGAGTGAATTTATCAGTTACTAAACATGAAACAGTAATGCAACATATATACACATAGATTAGGGCTAAAAAGTGAGACCAAAAAAAGCTTTTTTTCAAAAGAGATCAGTCTCATGGTCTTTCATGCAGTGGATATTGTTCATTGCATTGACATTGGCAGTTGAACAGTAGCTTTGGTTGATTGGAATGCTTTTGGCTTGCTTCTTTTTGACAGCAGTTGGTTGGTAGCACTTAGAGCAAGGTACAACATACCTCTCATTTCCTGCAGTGCAGGGGTGTTTAGCAGGTCTTCTCAAACTGTAACCTTCACAGGACACTAGTCCACACACTAGGACATCAGACTAGTACCCCGCACTAACAGCTTGCTTTTAACCCCAATATTATGTATATCCCTAGAAGGTAAGATACAAACATGTATGCAGAAGGTATCCTCCTGTAAGAGGGGATTGAGTAGTCAGCCTTTTGTTAGATCTTCCCTTTTATTCTTTCTGTTTGAATTTCCCCTGACTCTGTATAGGTGTGACATTCCAGACCTCCGCTCCAGATAGCCACTGATTTTACATTCAGTGTAAAATTTTTGGCTGTGTCTTTTCTTTGTTAAGAAAATACATACTGCAATTCAAACTTTAGTATGGCCATTGGTGATCTCTGTTATGGATCATGGTCATGATGATACAGAACCCTCTTACTCTTCCCCTGTATCTCACCCGTGTTTTGTAGACTGCTGACAAGATCCTCACCATACTGCACAAGAGATTCCAAGATGATTTTGGAAAGTTGGAAACCCCTCTGTACTGTCTGTTGGGTTGGTGAAAAACCCACTGCTGTCTTTATTTCTCCTGCTAGAGAATGCATGTTAATTGAGGACATTAGACATGGTAGTGCTGCCCTTCATCACCTGTCCAGTGTGAAAATGGCCTGCCAATGTTCACTCTCACAGTGCCTGAGTGCCACCTTGACCAAAACTAAAGGAAGGCAGTGGGTGGCCCAGGAGCTAAAATAGCAAGAGTCACTGTCCAAGTGAGCAAAATAAATCATATATTCTATATATTCTGCCAAACTGTGCCCTGTGGCTTTGGGATTGGGATTAGATTGGCAATCAGATGTGCCCCAGTGGTACCTTTGGATTGTGACTAATAAGCATTTGGCAGACCATTCAGTGCAGTCTTCTCATTCAAGCTGCAGAAAGTATAAGCATTGATATATAGGCAAATTCAGCTGCTGATTTACACCCATCAGGAAGTTAAATGGCCAGATCATGTGACTTTGGTGGTGGTGTTTGGTGAAAGATTGTTGCCAGGAAACTGGAAGAATATAATGTTCTCCTTTTGAATGTAGCCATAGAGACCAGCATTCAAAAATACACATATAGATAATTCTGATGAAAGAAAAGGCACTAAAGGATAAACGTGCATTTAATTAGCTTCCTTCACAATCTCAGAACATCCAGTTTGGTATATAGTGACTGACCTAATATAGGAACCACAGCAACCAGTCTGCACACAGGAAGCTACTGTAAACAGAAGTGAAGTAACTAATGACCAGGTTAAGTTTCTTTTGTGGTGTTGGTTAAGGATAAATCTTGACCAGGTTACTGTATGAAGTCTTTATTTTGTTTCGCCTTGGGATCTTTTATATTCACCAGGGGGATAAACTGCACTGGAGGCCGGAGGCTAGATTTTGTGTTTGAGTCTGGACTGGGATTTAAACTCTCAGACTTCTGGCTCAGGCAGAAGTGCCAGTACTCAGGTCAGGGCAACGACAGCTTCAAATTGAAATGTTCATTTTCCTTCTCTCTGACCGACTGTGTGCTGCTTATACCTTCTGCTCTTATTTGATTTCCAATACATGGAGGTTTATGTTGATCTGAAAGAACATACTCATTGTCTGTTGTAGTTGGTGTTGCTGAATTGTGATCAGGAAGTGAAGCTTCCTGAACTCAGGCTAATATTAACCTAATTAAGGTCACCTAACATGGCACTAGGTCTTTCAGTTGACCAGCTCAGTTTGCCCCATGGACCATTGGGAGAGCTGATATTTGGTTGACCTTGCCACCAGCAGGCAGACAGAAACCATTCTCTATCATTTTCTGCACTGTTAAGGCTGTGCCATTTGATTTATTGAATTGATTTATTTATTGTCACGTGTACCAAAGTACAGTGAAAAGCTTTGTTTGTGAGCAGTACAGGAAGACCACACAGTAAGGATGTACAGATCAAAGCAATTTTGAGGTTACACTGCACACAGGTTACACTGCATGGGGCGTGCACCAGGCGAGATCAATGTTAGCAAGTTCAGCATTACTTGAGGCTTCAGAGTACACTTGTTCGTCTAATAATGGCCAGGGGGAAGCTGTTCGTGAACCTCTAGCGGTTCAGGCCTAGGGTTTATGACAATAGACAATAGGTGCAGGAGTAGGCCATTCTGCCCTTCAAGCCTGCACCACCATTCAATATGATCATGGCTGATCATCCTTAATCAGCATCCTGTTCCTGCCTTATCTCCATAACCCTTGATTCCACTATCTTTGAGAGCTCTATCCAACTCTTTCTGAAATGATTCCAGAGACTGGGCCTCCATTGCCCTCTGGGGCAGAGCATTCCACACAGCTACCACTCTCTGGGTGAAGAAGTTTCTCCTCACCTCTGTCAGAAATGGTCTACCGTATTTTTAAGCTGTGTCCTCTGGTTCAGCACTCACCCATCAGCGGAAACATGTTTCCTGCCTCCAGAGTGTCCAATCCTTTACTAATCTTATATGTTTCAATCAGATCCCCTCTCAGTCTTCTAAACTCAAGGATATACAAGCCCAGTCGCTCCAGTCTTTCAGTGTAAGGTAATCCCACCATTCCAGGAATTGACCTCGTGAACCTACGCTGCACTCCCTCAATAGCCAGAATGTCTTTCCTCAAATTTGGAGACCAGAACTGTACACAGTACTCCAGGTGTGGTCTCACCAGGGCCCTGTACAGGTGGTCAAATTGTAGCTGCAATCGTCAGGTCTGTCATCTTGCAATCCTCTGAATTGCCTTACCATACAGTGGAGTTTGTGGAGGGTGGATGCCAGGGTCAGGGAACCTCTTTGCTTCTATACTCAATCCCTCTTGTTATGAAGGCCAGCATGCTATTAGCCTTCTTCACTACCTGCTGTACCTGCATGCTTACCTTCATTGACTGGTGTACAAGAACACCCAGATTGTCTGTACTGCCCCTTTACCTAAATTGATTCCATTTAGGTAGTAATCTGCCTTCCTGTTCTTGCCACCAAAGTGGATAACAATACATTTATCCACATTAAACTGCATCGGCCATGCATCTGACCACTCACCTAACCTATCCAGGTCACCCTGTAATCTCCTAACATCCTCATCACATTCCACCCTGCTACCCAGCTTAGTGTCATCAGCAAATCTGCTAATGTTATTACTAATACCATCTTCTATATCATTAACATATATTATAAAAAGCTGCGGTCC
>NC_057740.1:13306019-13307965 GCF_004010195.1 Chiloscyllium plagiosum
AGGTCCCCCCGCGCAAGGGACTGAATATCATCCCTTACCAACATGGCCACCCCACCCCCTCTGCCCGTCAGTCTGTCCTTACAATAGCACATGTAGCCTTGAATATTCATTTCCCAGGCCCTGTCCACTTGAAGCCAAGTCTCAGTTATCCCCACAATATCGTATCTGCCAATTGCCAAAAGAGCCTCAATCTCATCCATCTTATTTCTAATGCTTTGTGCATTCATGTTTAATATTTTTAATTTGTTACTGCCCTCACCCTTCCCATCAACTCCTATTTCACTCCTGTTTATACATTAGACAGTCTTGAATCGGTCATTCTTAATTGGAACAGCAATGTGCACTGAATCTATGGACAACATAAATTCAACTAGATCTTCCCATGAGAACACACTGGGCAGAATTTTTTCTGTTGTGCTCTCGATGTTCTGCTCGTGATCTTTGTAACAAACCTAAGCCTTGTCTTCACTGGCTGGCCTGTCAGGACAGGCCTGTTTGTATTGTGGTGCACACCAATTGCCAATCACAGAATCTTATTTACGAGTAATAGTGATTCTCAACAATGCAGAAAAATAGCGAAGCTTGTGCCCAGTAACCTGCCTGTTTGTTTCCAGCTGGGAGGAAGGGTAGTGGATACTTGGGAAGGGGCCCTCCAAAATCTGCCAAATAATCTTTGGCAGGCACTGCACGCCATCTGTGAAGCATGTATAAGGGCTGATGCAAACATCTTGGAAAAATTCTGGCTCTGAATCAGTCATTTCACAAGCAGGCATTTGCAAAGTCTTTGAACAAGCCTGTTCTGTCTTCTGGTTCCCATCAGTTACAAATAATCACACTTTACACAGACTGCTGGGGCTTCACTGATTCTATATCTTGCTGCTGTCCATGTGACTGATATTGATCGGCTGACATATTTAGTCAGCACATGACTGCAGTGCGACAAGGAAATAAGACTCCTGGTGATAGATATTCCCAATACAATTAATTCCTAGTCCTGTATGAATAATAGAACAGCATTATAAGGCTTGTAACTGAGTAATACTGTATTTCTACATGTAACTATTATTGGGATGTTCCAACACTGAACTTAGTTTGAACTTAGTAATATTGTCCTGTTGCGGTCAATTTAACAAGCTGTCTTGGTTTCTATCCTAAAGAAAAAGCAAAAGTACTGCCGCTGCTGTAAATCAGAAACAAAAAAAAGAAATTGCTGGAAAAGTTCAGCAGGTCTTAGCAGCATCTGTGGAGAATAATCTGAGTTAACCCTTCATTGTGAAGGGTTCTGAGGAAGGGTCACCGGACCTGAAATGTTAACTTTGATTTCTCTTCACAATTGCTCCCTGATCTGCTGAGCTTTTCCAGCAACTTCTGTTTCTGTTTTTGACTCTATCTTACTCTACCTTGGTTAAGTCGATAACTGTACCAACCTGAAAATGCAGGAAAAATTAAACTCTTGAAATATCAAAACAAAAGTTTTTGAAGAAGTAACAAAGAAGATTGATGAGGGCAGAGCAGTAGATGTGATCTATATGGACTTCAGTAAGGCGTTCGACATGGTTCCCCATGGGAGACTGATTAGCAAGGTTAGATCTCATGGAATACAGGGAGAACTAGCCATTTGGATACAGAACTTGCTCAAAGGTAGAAGACAGAGGGTGGTGGTGGAGGGTTATTTTTCAGACTGGAGGCCTGTGACCAGTGGAGTGCCAAAAGGATCAGTGCTGGGCCCTCTATTTTTTGCCATTTACATAAATGATTTGGATGCGAGCATAAGAGGTACAGTTAGTAAGTTTGCAGATGACACCAAAATTGGAGGTGTAGTGGACAGTGAAGAGGGATACCTCAGATTACAACAGGATCTGGACCAGATGGGCCAATGGGCTGAGAAGCGGTAGATGGAGTTTAATTCAGGTAAATGCGAGGTACTGCATTTTGGGAAAGCAAAT
>NC_057740.1:13308255-13322731 GCF_004010195.1 Chiloscyllium plagiosum
GGGCAACCTTTACACGCAGAGGGTGGTACGTGTATGGAATGAGCTGCCAGAGGATGTGGTGAAGGCTGGTACAATTGCAACATTTAAGAGACATTTGGATGGGTATATGAATAGGAAGGGTTTGAAGGGATATGGGCCGGGTGCTGGTAGGTGGGACTAGATTGGGTTGGGATATCTGGTCGGCATGGATGGGATGGACCGAAGGGTCTGTTTCCATGCTGTACATCTCTATGACTCTATGAAAAGTGTCTTTATTATTTAAACCTTGACCTGTTAATCTCAGTAAGGCCAGTGACTTAAAACAGTTGACCTCCATACTCCACAGGATTGTTTAGTGGTAGAATTGAGGGAAAAGAAATTGGATAGGGAAAAGATCAACTGTGGGCCCCTTATGTAGTTGAATAGTCTTCCAGCAATAATTGTGTAAGGTCATTCTTACATGCAAGCTACTTGAGTGACACTAATAAAATGGCTGTATCCAAGGTCAAACACAAAATTGCACTTTCAGGAGACAAAAAGTAATAAAGTGATCAAGCAGGCAAGCAGATTCTTGCCTTTACTCACCACGGAATAGAATATAAAAGCTGGGACGTTATGCCAGTACATTCTAAACTGCTTGACAGGCCACAGCCTAACTACGTGCATGATGTGGAGATGCTGGTGTTGGACTGGGATGGACAACGTTAAAAAAATCACACAACACCAGGTTATAGTCCAACAGGGTTTTTTGGGAGTACCAGCTTTCGGAGCGCTACTCCTTCGCTAGTCTGGTCACCACATTGCAGGAATTCGTACTTTTACCTGGACCGGAGAATTTTAGTTACAAATAAAAAAATGGGTATGTTGGGATTCTCTTCTTTATAGCAACAGAAACTAAGAGGAGAGCTGAGTGATGTGTATAAAAATGAAGGCTCCAGATAGTGAGTAGGAAATTCCTATTGCCCTGGATTGCAAGGGTAAATATTTAAGGTAAGAAGTGGAGGCTTCACAGGGATTTGATGGGAAATCTTTGTCACCCAGAGGGATGTGAAACTCACTGAGATAGACACTTTTATTTAAAAGGCATTTGAGTGGGCAATTGAAGTCCCATAATCTACAATTCAACAGACCAGGCATTGAAAAGTGGGATGATACTGGATGGTTACTTGGCTAGCAAGGATATAATGGCACAAACGCCCAGTTTCTGAGCTTTAATTTTCAATAATTCAAGTAAAACTGGTCCAGGAGCTGGTGGGTGGTGGGGGTATTTGTAGTCCTGGCTTAAGGTTTGGTGCTGAGGTCCTCTCATGTGGAATTGTGCTTTGCTTTCCTTCCCCAGAGACGATGGATGTCTTCAATACCAAAAGCCTGGCCATGCAGGCACAGAAGAAACTTCTGGGCAAGATGGCGTCCAAAAGCATGGTCAACATCTTCATCGACGACACGAGCAGTGAGGTCCTGGATGAACTTTACTATGTGACCAAGGAATACACGCGAAACAAAAAGGAAGCCCAGAAGGTCATCAAAAACCTCATAAAGGTGGTGGTTAAACTCGGAGTTCTCTACAGGAACAACCAGTTCAATGCAGACGAGCTGGTGTTGGTGGACAAGTTCCGCAAGAAGGTCCATCAGTTGGCTATGACAGCCGTCAGCTTCCACCAAATTGACTTCACGTTCGACAGGCGTGTTCTTGCGAACATCCTGAATGAATGCAGGGAGTTGCTGCACCAGGCCATCAAACGGCACCTAACATCCAAGTCCCACGGGCGCATTGACCACATCTTTAACCATTTTGCGGACTGTGAATTCCTGGCGACACTGTACGGCCCCACAGAGCCCTATCGCGCACATGTGCAGAAGCTTTGTGAAGGGGTCAACAAAATGCTAGAAGATGGCAACATTTGACTGGGACATTTGCGAGAATGACTGACTGTGTGGGTGCACTGTGAGGTGGGGGGATTTGTTTGAAAACAAAAATGCGCGGCAAAAAACGTTTGTTTTGATGAGATTCCTTTTTTCATACTGATGGCAAAGTACCCTAACCACAATATGATGCTGAAGTATCTTTCTACAGGGATCCATTTAATAATTAGGGCATTGAACTGTAGTCTACCCAATTCCTAAGCCTGATCGCACATTATTATACACTCAGGCTCTGCAAGAAATACAGAGGCCTTCCTTAAATGGGTGCTTTTAAAGCCAAGCCCTTTGTCCAAGCAGTTGGAAATAAGTGTGGCCTTGTGAGGGAAGTAGCTTTTACATTGCACATCATTTCCAGTCCAACTGATGAATGGATGATTTACAGCAGCTGTGTTGACCCAAATAGTTTTGTTTCAAATACAATCAAATCCATCAATCACTATTCTTAGACAAACCGGCTGTTGTTGGTCACAAAATGGGTAAGTGAGATCAGATGTGTCTTGCTTGTCCTGGGGGGGTAGAGTGCAAGAAGGTTGGTGAGTGGACATTCAGTCGGGTTTCCAGATTGGCTATCCAATAAACCTGGCTCAAAACTCTCTGAAGGTGAGATTCAATTTGACTGTCCTGTTCCTGCAACCAAACAGCCTAGCCACTTTCCTTACCTGGGCTCAGGTGCATGATTGAGATACACAGTGGGGTGTGATTCCCTTCAGTGAGTGTCAGTGCCTTTGAGGGAGGAAGGGATAAAAATCAGGATGGACATGGCCAAGGAAGAGTGCAAGCCAAGTCGGTCAAGCACTTCCAGCCACTGTGAGCCACCAGAACGGTCGTACAATTACAAACCTCAGCCTCAGGCAAATAAAAACACCAACTCTGAGTAAGACTGTGGTTTTAGCCTGAAGCCATTAATTTAATACAATGTTAAGTGGGCTTACTGTTGCTGTTCCAGACTTGTACAGTTGACCTTCTACCACCAGTGTCAGGCGATTACTGTATATACCGTGTATATTTGAAATGGAACGATGCCAGCTATGATGCATGTGGGCTTTTCTTTAGGCTTTGAGACACAAGCTTCTGGATCTGTTTGTGAATGATTGCCTATCAGCTTTCTGTACTTGGACCCATTTTGAATCGTTGAAGTCTTTTTTTTGGCGGGGGGAAGGACACTGTATTGGTTTTCAAACCTGTTCTAATGTGAAATGACTTAAATGCTGTGGTTCTAATCTATATTTCTATCGCTTCTCTGCTTTACTTATTTGTATTAAGTTCACAGACAAAAAAATGGTCAAATTTCCTTCAACTCTCCTCTCTTAGTCAGCTACTAACTCTCACTTCCCTAACAGTACTGTTGCTAAATCTACGTTCATGTTTACTGAGCCACATGGTGTTTGTAGAGTTAATCGAACACTTAACTAGCATCAGAAGTATTTCAACTGCTTTGAGAAAGGGATAAATATCAACCAGTACCACCAGCAGTGGCCCATCTGAGAAAGTGAGTGTAGATATTAACCAGGTCAAGTTTGAGCTGAGCACTGATGGCCACAGGATTTGATTATTGTGGCAACGCTTGCTATCTAGGCACATTACAAAAAGAGACCATTTCAGCATCAGGGTTGTACTAAGCCACATCAGTTTTATTTTGTTTCAAAAATATATCTTATTCATTAAATTAGTAGATGTGTTTTACAGTACAATGCAAATGTGAGAATTCTCAATGAAATACTAGGTTAAACATGGTATGCAGTAAATTACAACTCCTCAATCAGCTTACAGTGCAGATTGCAATTACATTGCATTAAACATTCTCTGGTTCACATGGCCCAAGGGCTTTTGCACTGCTTCCAGCCTCTCAGTATACAATAGCAGTCAGACTCTGTTTACAGCCATTGCAAAGACTGGATGTGTCAAGGTTTAGTGCTTTGCTCAGTAGGGAGTCCTGGACCTGGGGCTGTGCTGGTCTGCAACATACAGTCCTGAGCAGCTCCTGCCACTGGAAGCCATCCCAAAACAAGTCTTTAACGGAGTTGATGGGCTTTGAGTAATAACTGATGTTTGTCTTGACTTGCATCCCTGGGAACCGTCCTGCATTACAGAGCTGTTCAGGATGAAGTTTGCCAAAAAAACATCTTTTTCCAGTTGCTCTTTGGGAAGTGTGCAAACCATAAGGTGGGGTGTAACAGTCTCCTCTTCAGCTGTCTCCAGGGCAACATACCGTGTTTCTAACACTTCAAGTCATAGAGTCATAAAGTCATACAGCACGGAAACCGACCCAAACTAAACTCGGCCCACCTGCCAGCTCCAGACGCATATCTCTCCTATTCATGTATCTATCCAAATATTTTTTAATGTTGTAATTATATCTGCACCCACCACTTCCTCAGGAAGTTCATTCCATGCATGAATCACCCTCTGTGTAAAAAAAATCCCCCATGTCTTTTTGAAATCTCTGTCCACTCACCTTAAAAATGTGTCCCCTAGTCTTGAAATCCGCCATCCTAAGGAAAAGACAACTACCATTAACTCTATACCCTTCATTATTTTATAAACTACTATAAGGTTGCTTCTCAACTTCCTATGCTCCAGTAAAACAGTTCCAGCCTATCCAGCCTTTGTTTCTAACTCAAGCTTTCCATACCCAGCAACATCCTGGTAAATCTCTTCTAAAACCCCTCCAGCTTAATACTGTCCTTCCTATAGTTGGATGACCAGAAGAGGCCTCACCAAAGTTCTGGACAGCTTCAAATGACTTTCTAACTCCCATACTCCAAGGACTGAACAATTGGGTCTGAAGCATCTGAGAGGGAGGTCCAGCTCCCAGCTAGAAACATTGTGCTGCTTGTAGAAAATTTGGAGAGATGAGGCATTCTGCTTGATGAGTAAAACTTGTCCAGGGAATGATCAGAAACAATTGTTTCGTCCAGAACTATCAGAAAAGATTGCTTTATCCCCAAGAGCATTAAATATATCAAATGTGCATTGTGTTGTGATCACAGTTGTTTTTAGCACAATTGTTTCTAGAAATGCAATGCCTTATCTAAATCCTACAGCAATGTGTCCAGAACCAACCTTCACTACATTGAGCTCAGACAGGATGCAGAACACAATGCCACATTGGTGCTTACATAGCAGGAATCTACGCAGAGTTTGACACAGCCACACACAAAGATGATCATCGCGTTGAGGGCAAAGTGTTGTATATTTATCAGCTTTACTTGATGGTTTTGTATATTGTGTCTGTGTGAATTTTCGACCTCCCGATCAAGTGAAAACAGAGGCACCAAGAGCAGCTGAAGACTAGCTTCAACCTCGCAGGGAGACAGGAGCATTGCTGTCTCATTCCCAGCATTCACTTGAGCTACAAACTCCGAGATACTGATCTCCTCCCCAGTCCCTCTGATTCATATTCACAGCATCTTCAGGTATTCTGAGTTGAAGGTGAAGGTGACAAAAGATTCTGTCAGCTCATTTGCAAATTACTGTGCTCTGATCTGGATGAGCTGACAGTGAATCTGAGCAAATCACAATGATATGGTTCGTGCACAGGGAGATACTGACCTGAACCCTCTTACACACACATCCTATTTGGTAGGCTCAGCAAAAGTGTCGATACATAACAAGCACAAGACAGGAGGAGAGTAAATCCTTATCTAACCCCAGATTTAATTGGAAAACCTTTATTTCCAACCTGTTGATTAAAACTGATGCCGCTGTAGTAAACCAGTTGTGGATCCCTTCCTAAATCCCATTGCAAAGAGAATGTGCATTGTAACATTCTGTGAAAGGCCATCTTGTCCAAGGTGATGAGGCAGGTTTTCACCCTCTCTGCACCTTCCCAGCAGCCGGAACATCCTCTGTTACCCTGGTGCACATGTATAGTACTGTCTGCCTGTAGAGTACATAAGATACCACTTTTCACTGTACCTCTGTACACTTGACAATAATAAATCAAATCAAATCCTTTCCTGTACGTACATGATTGTATCGTGGGCTGTTAGAGTCCCTGGAATGGGTGCAGTCTGATGACCAACCCCACAGCAGACTTGGCCAGATTGCTGATGACCTCAGACAGGGTTTTGCTGCTGATATTAAGCCTGAAGGCAGGAGCCACTGATCTCTGATTTCCTTCCTCTCTGCCTTCTGTTTGTAGATGTGTGATGATACTATTTTTCATGGATCGTATCAATCAGGAACGTACTTCTACACATTCCCACAGCTGGGAGCCAATCCTCTCCCACAGAGCTGTTGGCTTAGTGGGAGTTTAACAGGTGATACAGAACACTCTTTCACTCCTTCCACCCTCCCCCCTCCCCCCCCCAACTCCATGTTGCTGATGCCTAACAAAGCTTCAAGGTGGAGGATTGAAAGGCCATGCTGTCAGTTGGCTTCACATTGTACAGCTCGTTGCAAAAGGATTTGTTGACCCTTGGCTCTGTGATGTCCTTGCATCTCCACTACATTGTCTGTATTCAGACTGCTAATCACAGAGCTACCAGTTTTAGCTGTGTGCTTGGCTGACAGCTGATTGTGCTTCAGCTGGTGAGTTCATGAAGTTAGCTGTTTCCTACTTCCCTCCCCTCCCCTCCCAGTCACGGAGAGGTCAAAGTCACTCTCTCCAGTCCAGATCTGGTAATGATGAAATGTTGAGCAGATGGGATTACAAATCATTGCCACTGAGGGAGCAGAGTCAGTAGGAGAGCTGTCATCTGTGATTGTATTGGAGGATGTGTGCTAGGGAACTTTACCCCCTCACCTATATTTACTCACTGCCAAGGAATCACATTGTAGGCTAGCTGCAGAAGCTGTGTGTATTATTGATGTACTGTTGCTTTTCCTGGTGACAGAGGGAATTATCTGACTAGAAGAATGTTTCCCTTTGGAATTAGTTCATTTGCCTGTCTACATTCCTTGTTTGTCCTGCTGTCAAGAGCTGGAATGTTACACCAGGGAGTAATGTGACTAACCCTGCATTCCTCTACAGTGAGGTCTTGATTTCAATTAATGAAACGTGGATATTTTGTCTCCACAGGAAAAGGGGGAAATCCAATACACATCTAATTGTGTTGTTAAATACAGGTACATTTGAAACTGGCAGGCTCGATGCCAGATTATGAATTTTAGGTAGGAGGCTTTGAACAGTAGTGAGATCAGGCTAATCCTCAGGTTGGTTGAGGAGAACAGATTGGATGGGGCAGCGTGATGGATCAGTGATTAGCACTGCTGTCTCACAGCGCCAGGGACCCAGGTACGATTCCAGCCTTGGGTGACTGTATGAGTGGAGTTTGCACACTCTCCCCATGGCAATGAATTCCAAGGCCCACCACTCTCTGGCTGAAGAAATATCTCCTCATTTCAGTTGTAAATTGGTCACTTCTAAGGCTATGCCCATGGGTCCCTGTATCCTAGTCTAATGGAAACAAATTCCCAACATCCACCCTTTCTAAGCCATGCATTATCTTGTAAATTTTTCTTAGATTTCCCCTCAAAACTTTCTAAATTCTAATGAATGCAATCCCAGGATCCTCAGCTGTTCATCATATGTTAGGCCTACCATTCCAGGGATCATCAATGTGAATATCTGCTGGACACGTTCCAGTGCCAATACGTCCTTCCTGAGGTTTGGGGACCAGAATTGGACACAGTATTCTAAATGGGATTTATGAAGTCTCAGTAGCACATCGCTACTTTTACATTCCAACCCTCTTGAGATAAATGACAACATTACACTTGCTTTCTTAACCACAGACTCCATCTGTCAGTCAACCTTTAGAGAATCTTGGACTAGCACTCCCAGATCCCTTTGTACTTTGGCTTTAGGAATTTTCTCACCGTTTAGAAAATAGTCCATGCCTGTATTCTTTTTTCCCAAAGTGCAAGACCTTGTATTTGCTCACATTGAAGTTCATCAGCCATTTCCTGGTCCATTCTCCTAAACTGTCTAAATCTTTCTGCAGCCTCCCCACCTCCTCAGAACTACTTGCATGTCCACCTAACTTCGTATCATCGGCGAACTTCGCCAGAATGCCTCCAGTCCCTTCATCCAGATCATTAATTTTTAAAGTGAACAGCTGGGGCCCCAACACTGAACCCTGAGGGACCCCACTTGTCACTAGCTGCGATTCTGAAAAGAACCTTTTATCCCAACTCTCTGCCTTCTGTCAGACAGCTAATCCTCAATCCATGCCAGTAGCTTATCTCGAACAGCATGGCATCATGTTGGTCATAGCAATATTTTAGGACTGTCCAACCCCTGAGGCCTGAGAATCTTTAGTAGTTGCAAACACAGGACATTTCATCTTCTGTATTCTTTTGTAGGACATGGGTATCACCAAGGTCAGCATTTATTGCCCATCCCTAATTGTCCTTGAGCTGAGGAGCTTGCTGGGCCAGTTCAGGGTCAACCACAGTGTTGTGAATCTAGAGTCCCATGTAGGCCAGATGGAGTACAGATAATGGATTACCTTCCTTTAAAGGGCATGACTCAATCGAATGGGTTAGCACAACAATTAGTAACAATGACCATGAAACTAACTTTACATTCTGAATTTATTAATTGATTTTTAAATTTACACCAGCTTCTGTAGTAGGATTTGAACCCATGTCACCAGTGACATTACCACTACATCTATTCATTATGTAACAAATGTATGTTTTACTGGCATACATTTGTTTTTCAAACACTGTGAAACATTTCCTTGGTAAGGAAAGAGAAAAATAAACATTTTACCGCGTGCTGGGTTTTAAAAATATTGAGGTTGATTTAGAGAGAGGGTCACGCAGTGACATTACATCTGTGGTTTTAAAAAAAAATTAAAATCTGGTGAACACAGAGGTTTGAGCTGCTGGTATTTGTGGATTCTGAAGAGTTATGTACTCTGCATCCATAGAAACTGCAAGTAGCAATTATCCCTCCAAACATTATCAGCTGGGGAGGGAGGGGCGAAGAGAGAGAGAAAGAAAATGTCTTGCATTTTGGTAATAGGCCTATCGCTGAGCCTGGGTAAAGTTGCCACCTCTAATCCTGTTCCTGTGGCATGCTCTCTCCATCTACACAAGCCGGTCAGATAGACTTCCTATCACTCATCTCCCAATATTTTTATGACTAATAAACGTTCAAAGAAAATCACAAAAGAACCTTGTCTTTACGCTGCAAAAATTTCTCAGTATCCAAGAGATTAATATTTAATTCCTGTTAACTCCAAAATAATCCTGGAAGATTAGTGGAAGCAGTTTAAGGTGATAAGTGAAGACATGTGGTAGTATCACATTGAAGTGCAAAGGGTTAAACCATACTTGTTCTGCAGTTAAACTGAATGAAAACAGTGAGGGAATGAGCTATTGCTCCCTGAGCATTCGTTCACTTCCTGAGCTTAACACTAAGAAACACAGTCCACATCAAAACTGCCACATTTTACTGAGTGCCTCAAATGCCCAGTTTTCCTCTACTGATTTTCATCTTCTGTCAAGTGGGTAAGCGTTGGAATGTTATTGTGGGCCTTTAAAGAGGGAGGCTCACAAATAATCTGGGCCACTTCCAAATTATAACATCTCTACCCCCCCAACCCCCCCCCCCCCCCCCCCAGTCATGTCACCTCCTCCAGTTACTATGATTTCCCTTGTTGCCCTTTCCAGGGCTGCATCAGGATGCCTGTTTGGGGCTTACCACATACAAGATGAATATAAATCAAATTGAAAATGACATGGGGTTCCTTCAAGGTCTGAGACGTTTCCTAATTATGTTGTGCTTATCTTCAGCTTGGAAATGTTCATGAAATTAAATTCCAAACAGAAAACATACACTCAGGTAGTCTCTGAGCATCTCGCAGAATTGAGGAATACTGATCCTTTTGGAAGTGACACAGCTTTGCTAACCCCCATAATTGTCCTGGTATATCTTGTTATTCCATGCACCGCTCAGTCAGGAATTGAACCAACATCCACCTTGGTTCAATCCTCAGGCTCTGCAAAAATTAGATGGTATCTGGGATGCTGCAGTTAGCTTCCTGCCCTGATTCCTCTCTAACAAGAGGTTCAATAGCTGTCGGGGGCAGGTAGGAATGTGAAGATAAAGTCATAATCAGGTTAGCCATGAGCTTGCTGAATGACGAAGCTGCTTGGAGGGACCGAATGGCCTGCTCTTCCATGTGGTGTATATGTCCCTGGGCCTGGAACAAGAAACAGGAATCCTCTAGAGTTCCTTTTGATTGAAAATCTGCAGCATTAATCAGTGGGATTTCAATCAGATGAGTTGCCTCCCAACATTCTCAGCTCAGACTCTCACGTGAAGAATACTTGTGTGGGTGAGATAACAGCAGGCACAAGGTCCCTGTACAGGTCCATCTCAAAAAAAAGGAAGGAACTTCAGAAATGTTTTGGGGGGGGGTAGAGAAAGAGAGAGAGAGAGAGAGGAGTACATTGAGGCTAAAGAAAAATGACCCTGACAGCTGTAGAGAGTCAATATGAAATCATTCTGTCCATATTAAAGTCTGTTAAAGAAACTGATGTGTGGAAGTGGATGCAGAGGCACTTGCTTGTCTGTCCAGGCTGTGCCAGCCTATATTGGGAAAAGCAGCACTACAAATAGAGACGTGACTGTTGGCTGACCTATTCTAATATAAACTGTGGGAAACAGACTATAAATTCCATATCCATTTTAGCCACTTCTCCACCAAAGTTCTTTTCTGCAAAGTGCTTTTTAAATCTCTCTTTAAACTGTTTGATTAGAAACAGGAATACACCATCTGTTTGGACTTAGTCAATAAGATTATGCTTATCTGTGCTTCAATTCCATTTATTAGCATTAACTTTATATTTATTGGTGCTGTTCCCTAAACAGAAATCTATCTGAGCCTGAAAATCTAATTGCCTCATCTTACACAGCCTTTGGTGAAGAAAATGCCAGATTTTCTACTGTCTTTTGCTAGAAAAATTGCTTCCCAAATTCACTAAAGACTGTATCCCTTCATTCTTG
This sequence comes from Chiloscyllium plagiosum, assembly GCF_004010195.1. Classification (NCBI taxonomy): domain Eukaryota; kingdom Metazoa; phylum Chordata; class Chondrichthyes; order Orectolobiformes; family Hemiscylliidae; genus Chiloscyllium; species Chiloscyllium plagiosum. The sequence continues at coordinate 13,319,123 of NC_057740.1, forward strand.
AGCTCCCCACAGCAAAGGAAAGGGTTCACTGTCTCTCTCCAGGGTACTTCTACTCAGGCCCTCTGGAAGCAACATTTTACAGGCCAAACACAGATATGTTGAGTGTAAACAAGCAAACATTCAACTGGGTAATAAAGAAAACCCAAGGTATATTTTCATTGTATTTGTTCAAACAGGATTATAAGTTGCTTTCTTATTTCAGACTACCCAGAGTTAGTCTTCCAACAGAAGTATTGGGCAGTTTAGATAGAGAATCTTTCTATACACGCATCTGAAATAAATCCACAAAGGCCAGTATACCATCAGCGAGTCACCCTTTATTTACACGTGCATAGTACACAACACTAGATTAGATTAGATTCCCTACAGTGTGGAAACAGGCCCTTCAGCCCAACCAGTCCACACCGACCCTCTGAAGAGTAACCCACCCAGACCCATTTCACTCTGACTAATGCACCTGACACTATGGGCAATTTAGCATGGCCAATTCACCTGACCTGCACATCTTTGGACTGTGGGAGGAAACCAGAGCACCCAGAGGAAACCCACACAGACACAGGGAGAGTGTGCAAACTCCACACAGACAGTCCCCGAGGCTGGAATCGAACTTGGCACCCTGCTGCTATGAGGCAGCAGTGCTAACCACTGAGCCACCGTGCCGCAACCCAGGTAGCTCATAGTCTGTTTGCAGAGTGAGCAGAACCCCTGACACTCCTGTTTATATCTGTCAGCCAGGACTCCCTGATGAGGGCTGTTAACTTGGGCCAGTCAGGGAACTCATTCTACGACATCTACCTGGCTGACCTCATTCCAATCACTACAACATCACTCCTCAGTTTTCCAGCCCAATCATGATGCCTCCAGTTGATTGGTCAAGAGTCAAAGAAAAACAGAAAGAACTGCAGATGGCGTATGTCAGAAGCAAAAGCAGAAATTGCTGGAAAAACTCAGCAGGTCTGGCAGCATCTGCGAAGAGAAATCAGAGTTAACGTTTCAGGTCTGATGGCCCTTCCTCAAAACCTGCTGAGCTTTTCCAGCAACTTCTGTTTTTGTTTCAAGTTAAATGTCACTTTGAGCAAATGTCATCCAGGAATTCACTCGAGAACATATGGAAAAACCTTGCATAAATTTCATGCAGGCAACTGCATCCCTTTAGTCTTTGAATTCATGTTCTACAAATGAAAGGCAAATGTGTCACTTGGTATTTAACCCAGTGCCCGCTGTTTTAATTATGAAGTCTTTCCCAGGAGCTGTGTTGATGTTTGATGGATGAGAATAAGCTGAAACTCTGCTGCGACCAATGTGAAGAGCCCAAGACTTTGGAGTCCAAACCATATTGGCCACCATCCAGCACTTATTGCAGAGCTGTTTCTGAGACTTGCTCACCCGCTGAACTAAGAATTGAAACACTCGAGTGTTAAAAATGCTCTGAGTAAATTAAATTAAACCATTTCTCACTATCATGATACACATTCATTACAATGTCCAAATGGGTTTAAAGCTGCAGTTCAGATTTCTCAGGCCAGTTAAGCTATCACGTTGTGACATCTGATGGGCCAGCTGGTGAGTACCCTGAGCACACAGAAAAGAAAGCTCTCAAATAGATGCACCTGGCTTCAGTTAAAAATCACACAACACCAGGTTATAGTCCAACAGGTTTAATTGGAAGCACTAGCTTTCAGAGTACCGCTCCTTCATCAGGATCAGCGCTTTGAAAGCTAGTGCTTCCAATAAAACCTGCTGGACTATAACCTGGTGTTGTGTGATTTTTAACCTTGTACACCCCAGTCCAACACCAGCATCTCCAATTTCAGACTTCACTGTAATCCTACTGCAGTTTTAAAAAGCTCTCTCTCACACACACACACACACACAGTGCCATCTGACATGTATAAGATTAGATTTCAGGCAAAGTAAAAGTGTGCAGTTGTGCCTCTGGAACTAGATTGCTGCGGTTTTGTACGTTGAAGGTAAATTTACCAAAAAACTACTGTTCATGATAGGTGTATTCTATAGTATCACTTTCAATGTTGAGCCAATACTGGGTTCAACATCTGCCAGGCATTCTTTAAGCATGACCAGTTTCTGTCTTTCAAATAGTTTTAATCAAAACTATTCAGATGTGTCAGGACAGATGTCTGAAAGCAATGGGACTTAAACTCAGCCCTTTTAGCTCAGAGGTACGGTCTCTACCACTTCACCACTCAAGCTCTGTCTAATCGTGCCCATTGATTGCCAAAATAGTCCTTTTTTCTTCCAAACAATGTTTTTTTTTCTAATCAACCTCTTCAGAGATGTTAGATGAGACTTGCATTTGGGCTTCCCAGTCCAGAGGTAGAGACACCACCACTGTCCCAATTGGGAACACCCCACATGAACTGACTTTTTTTTCACACCACACCTGCACCAACAAGGGAAATCGGTCTGATCACACCTGAGACCCAATTTGATCTCAAACTGGATCCCAATTAAGTAATCAAATTTTCCTTTACATTTCCTTCTCCACATCCTCCTATCCTGTGCTACATACTCTAACTCCCAACCCCCGTGCGACTCAATGCATTCCCTCCTGCTCTAACTCTTTTTTTAAAATTCAGAATTGTAAGATTGTTTAAGAAACATTGCTTCACAATCATAAGTTGCTTTTACCTTGGCATAGTGATTTTGGGCTGAATCTTACCTTTCTTTGGCTAAATCAGAGTTGTGAGCTGAAAATGTGTTGCTGGAAAAGCGCAGCAAGTCAGGCAGCATCCAAGGAACAGGAGAATCGACGTTTCGGGCAGAAGCCCTTCTTCCTGAAGAAGGGCTTATGCCCGAAACGTCGATTCTCCTGTTCCTTGGATGCTGCCTGACCTGCTGCGCTTTTCCAGCAACTCATTTTCAGCTCTGATCTCCAGCGTCTGCAGTCCTCACTTTCTCCCTAAATCAGAGTTGTGTCAAGTATTTTGGATTGATTTTCATTGTGAGGCCTAGTGAGGTTTCTCACTGTATCTTACCAAATGCGTAACGTTAGCTTGATACTCTGCCACCATCATACACCATTCTGGCCCCACCTTATCACATACCATGCCCTGAACTACTCACCACACAGCGGATAGTAGCTGAAAGACCAGCACCCTTTGCACCCCTGCCAGCGTTGACAGGCCAATACAACACCAGAACAAGTGTTGGCAATCCAACATTGCCCCTCACCAATGACATGGCAGAGTTGTCACAAAGGCACATGCTGGCATGGCTGACATTCCCTTACACCTCTCTCCTCATTTATTTAACCATTAAGCCTGTCCTCAGTTACATCCTTTCTGATGATCCTTTAACTAGCACATTACCTCACAGCCTGTTCCAACTGTACAGAGCACAGCTCACCTCGATGATGCAGCACAATGTTTCTGGACTGTACTTCAGCAACTCCATGGTCTGCTTTACCACATTGTCTCTCCACCCACCCTCCCCAGTCCCTGCTCCACCTCCAGTCCCTGCTCGACCCCATTGTCTTCTCCACCCCAGCCCCTACCCCATTCCATCATCTACTCCACCCCCAGTCCCTGCTCCACCCCATTGTCTCCTCCACCCCGCAGCCCCTACTCCACCCCAGGCCCTGCTCCACCC
>NC_057740.1:13323122-13406356 GCF_004010195.1 Chiloscyllium plagiosum
TCCACCCCAGGCCCTGCTCCATCCCCCAGTCCCTACCCCACTCCATCGTCTGCTCCACCCCCCGCCCCTGCTCCACCCCATCGATTGCTCCACTCCCAGCCCCTACTCCACCCCACCGTTGACTACACCCCATTATCTGTCCTACCCCATTGTCTGCCACATCCCATTATCTGCTCCACTCCAGCCCCTGGCACCAATCCTGTGCTCCATATCCATCAGGGGGTTGTATAACAGTGCCATGACCATGGCTGCAGTGGGTAGTCCTTCCTCCCACTCCCCACCTTCCAGTAATCTGCCTGGACCCTCAAAAACAGCAGATACATGGGAGGGCTCCAGGGTAGTGCCAGGGCAGTGGACATACGCCTCCAGAAAGTGTTTGCAGAGGTCACAGATCACCTGAACTGGAATCAAGTGGAGCCCCTTCCTGTTGGTGATCTCCACAGTATGTTCCTCTCAGTGCCATGTGTGCGATCAATGTCACCCAGTAATTCAGGAGACGCCTCACTGTTCCTGAATCCTATTGCCCAGGCTGTAGCCCTGACCTCGTCCTGGAGAGGAATGAAATGAACCGGAGTGGCCTTACGCTTTTGGCATTAGTCACTGTCCTGATGGATTTGTGGGAATGTGACTGTGAGATCCCACACGGCTCCCCCTGGAAGGAGCCAATCACATACAGCATCAGCACAACAGTGACCAACACAGTCACTGGGAGAGGATGACTACCCAATCCTACAGCCTGCAGCTCCCAGTCCAGCATCTGGAAAAGTCTATCACATACAGTGCTTGTGTCATCACTGCATCTCACTCAGGCCTGGGGAGCACAGTCATGGACAGAGATTCTGGGTCTCCTACACAACCAACTTACCATGAGGGACCCTGGGGAAAGAGGTCTCCCTGAGCTGGGTGCTCTTCACCCTGTGGAGGAGGCTGCTTCAGCTCCTGGGCTTTCCATCAGGCCAGCTCCCGTGCATCCACTTTCCCTTTTAAGAAGGCAGCCTCATCATCCAACATCCCACCGGACTATCAATGGAAAGGAGGGAAAGCGGGATCAAAAAGGAGTGAAAGAGGTTCTCCGATCTCTGAGCAGTCATCGGCGACGTTCCCAACAGATAAGGCTTGAGCACATCTCTCCACAAAGGGAGACACGTTACTCCCTGATAAAGAGGGAGCTGATTCCATCATCCATCCACCCACCCTCCCTCAGCTCAGTATCTGCAGGAATGGCTGAAGGTATTGCAGTGGAGGAGTGACCAACATGTATCAGCAAGAAGGGAGTATCTGAAGCCTCACCTCACACTATCCTGTTGGATGAAAGTTTAGTCAGACGATAGCACTCTTGTTACACTCACACATATATACACAGTGCCTTTATTACTTGTAATGCAAGGGACTCAACCTTACAAAGCACAAAAGTCCCTCTTGCCCATAGAGTCTTCCTTTTGACATTTACAATTATGTTTATATACACAAATCCGTGTCAATTATATAATTGGTTTCTTCTTATTAACCAATTACATATTGATTTTCAAGCCTCGGCAACACAATAGACCAATCATATTCTGCTTTGGTGACGCCTTACATAAGATGAGGTCTTTCACCGTAGAATCCTGCCACAGAAGTTAAATATGATTCATAGCTTCCTCTTTGCTTAAAATGGAGCATGTTGTGGTTTGCTACATGTCTAACTACTCAACATCTAGCTTTTACACAGAGCAATGTGTTCAGTGCTGATCCATCCATATATTGTTTCGAACCTGTCTGTCTTGTTTAAATTGTCTTTGTTTTATTTTAATCCCTGCCACAATCCCGACAGCCCATTTCAACCCAGATGGAATCCCATCACATTGAACCTTCCCTGCAACTCCTCCCTGCTCCATGAACCCCAATTGATGATGCCCAGCCCTGCTCCTCTCTGTTTCTCCTATGGAGACCATAGTGGCAGTTAGTGCCAATAGCCAAGATGACCATGCTATCCAATACTGCTCCAGTCCCGACTCCTCCATCAATCCCACCTTCACAAACACCTCTTCTTCCAATCTCAGCCCTGACCCTCCCCACCCCCCTCTTACACCCCCAATGCTCCTACAGGCCACCCCATGCATCCTCTTGACAGTTTGCCAGGCAGAGCCCCAGGACTCTCTGTGCCTCAGCCCTTAGAATGATTTTGACAAGTAGCTTCTAGACGTTACTGGCCAGATCCCTAACCTCTGTCTTTATAGCTCCATGACTGATGGTTCTCAAAGTCTCTAATTGGTGATGCTGACCTGAAAGGACTGGTCACTGTACCCTCCCAGGATTGTAAGTGTCCCAAGTGGACGAGTGACTTTAAAGAAGCCCCTGAACTGTGTGTGGGCTGTGGTGTGACTGATAGTATTGGTGCCCTCTGACTGACAACGGCCCTACCTTGACTGGACTGACAACTAGCCCCCATCAATTTCCAATGAAGCCATTCAGTAGAAGGAAGGTACAATGTGTTTTGCTCCATAGGCAGCTGGCAAAGGCTGTAAGTCTTAGATTAGCATCTTCAAGTGTTGTTTACCAGAATGTCTGCATCCTGTAATCCCTGGACAGATCCTGCCTATGAGCATGATAAGCAGCCTGTCCATTTGTCTGAGAGAAAGTGAGGACTGCAGATGCTGGAGATCAGAGTCAAGAGTGTGGTGCTGGAAAAGCACAGCAGGTCAGGCAGCATTTGAAGAGTAGGCGAGTCGATGCTTCGGGCATGAGCCCTTCATCAGGAATGAGGCTTGTGGTTCGAGGTAGGGGAGGGGACTGGGGCTGTGGGAAAGGTAGCTGGGACTGCGATAGGTAGACGGAGATAGAGAGTAATGGTGATAGGTCAGAGAGGTGGGTGGGGCAGATAAGTGGGAAGGAAGATGGGCAGGTAGGACAGGTCATGAGGGCAGTGCCGAGTTAGAAGGTTGGATCTGGGTTAAGGTGAGGGAAAGGGGAAATGAGGAAACTAGTGAAGTCCACATTAATCCCATGTCTGTGCTAAAAGGTATCTCATAGAAGCACTACAGTGCAGCACTGAGCCTCCCAGAGCATCACCTCCATCCCCTCCCCCAGCCCCCATCATCCATCCCCCATTCCCCATTCCCCATCTCCCATCAATCATCCCCCATTCCCCATAACCTCACATTTCCCATAGCTAACCCACCTAACATTCATAACCCTGGATACTATGGGAATTTAGCATGGCACATCTTTGAGTAGAATCCCTACATCGAATCCCTACAGTGTCGAAACAGGCCCTTTGGCCCAACAAGTCCACACTGACCCTCCAAAGAGTACTCCACCCAAACAAATTCCCCTACTCTTTTAGTCTACATTTACCCTGAACTAATGCACTTAACCTACTTATGCCTGGACACTATGGGTAATTTAGCATGGCCAATTCACCTAACCTGCACATCTTTGGACTGTGGGAGGAAACCGGAGCACCCAGACATGGGGAGAATGGGCAGGTTCCACACTGACAGTCGCCCAAGGCTGAAATCGAACGTGGATCCCTAGCACTGTGAAGCAGCAGTGCTAACCACTAAGACACCATGCCACGCCCGTGCAGGAGGAAACCAGAGCATGTGGAGGAAACCCATGGGGAGCATATGCAAGCTGTACACAACAGTTGTCTGAGGGTTGGCACTGAACCCAGAACTCTGGCACTGTGAGGCAGCGGTGCTAACCACTGAGCTACCGTGTTACCTGTCGATATAGCTGTTTGAGATTCTTTGCCTGGCAGAAGTGCCAATACAATAACAAATGTGGTATGGCAAGGCAATGCAAGACCTGGATGTTGCAAGCATGTAGGTGGTACTAAGCGGGCAAGAGCCAAGAGAGTAAGCCGGCAGCCTAGTGATAGAGTTTGATCCCATTCTACCTCACATTTCGCAAGAGCCCACTTCATTCTGGCCCCTGTAAGATTCTATCCAAAGTCTGTTTCCTTGGAATCTGAATAATATGGATTTTGGATTGTGGTAGGAAGCTGTCTTGTCACTTCAGTACAATTCTGAAGCAATGGTGCTGGTTTTCAGATGTTCCATTAGTCTGAGACTGTCGGCCTATTGAGATGTACAGGAAAGATCCCATTTCACTATTTAAAGAGGAGAGTGAAGTCTTCCCTAGGACCCAGTCAACATAGCTCTATCTTTCAACATCAATAAAACCATGGGAACTCTGTATTTCTCACATTTGTTCTTCTTAATACTTTGATGTACAGTTTCCTCCTGTAACATTTGATTATGTAACATTTCTGCAGGATATTTCATTGGCAGTGAAGTGTTTTGGAATGTGCTAAGGTATTAAAGAAATGTAGGATCCTCTTAGCTGCCTCAGTGTTTCATTCTTCCTGTCATTTACAACCATTTAAAAACCAACCTTGATCTCATCTAGCCATTACCTCTTACTTCATCATTTAAACGTTGTATTTGTCATACACCATGTGCTTTGTAGCTTCAGAATTATTTACATTGTGTGGGTCATCTAACTTAATATGTCTTTATGTGGTCTAGTATCAAATTTAATTGATGAAGCATCTTGGGTTGTTATCATACATTAAAGGTTGACAGCATCATGTAACACCACAGTGACTAATGTTACATTACTTAACACCCACTCTTGGTTGGGTTGCATTGTGTAATCTATTTTCCCTTAATTTAAGATAATCAGTTGAGCTTAACATGACTCATTAACACTAGAAGTGACATATTTTCATATTGAAGGGTCCATTCTATTGCAAACAATATGTTCAGGCTTGTCCATTTCTTCAATTACCTGGAAACATAGGTGGCCACGATATATTTTGAAATTAAGTGGTGGTGGCTGGTACAATTATAACATTTAAAAGGCATCTGGATGGGCATATGAGGTTTAGAGGAGTATGAGCCAAGTGCTAGCAAATGGGACTAGATTATTTTAGGATATCTCATCGGCATGGACGAGTATGAAGAGAAATCAGAGTTGACATTTCCGGTCCAATGACCCCTCCTCAAAACTGGTATTGTTAATGTCTGACAATGACAAAGGGACAGTACAGTGACTTAGTGGTTAGCACTGCTGCCCCACAGCACCAGGGACCTGGGTTCAATTACACCCTTGGGTAACTGTCTGTATGGAGTTTGCACATTTTCTCTGCATGGGTTTCCTCCCACCATCCAAAGATGTGCAGGTTAAGTGGATTGGCCAGTCTAAGTTACACATAGTGACCTGAGATGTGCAGATTATGTGCATTGGTCATGCTAAGTTGTCCATAATGTCCAGGGATGTGCAGGTTAGAGGGATTAGCCATAGGAAATGCAGTGTTATGGGGATAGGGTAAGGTGTGTATCTGGGTAGAATGCTCTTCGGAGGGCTGGTGTGGACTTGATGGACTGAATAGCCTGCTTCCACACTGTCGGGATTCTATGTTTCTAAAGACTGAGAATGCTGTAAAAATAAGCTTTTAGATGGCATGAAGAGTGTGTAGATTAGAAGAGGCCATCAATGTAATTACAAAGGGGCAGTTTCTGGAAGTCTCCTGGAAATATCATAGAATCCCTACAGCGTGGAAACAGGCCCTTCGGCCCAACAAGTCCACACCGACCCGCCGAAGCGCAACCCACCCAGACCCATTCCCCTGCATTTACTCTTTCACCTAACACTACGGGCAATTTAGCACAGCCAATTCACCGAACCTGCACATCTTTGGACTGTGGGAGGAAATCGGAGCACCTGGAGGAAACCCACACAGACACGGGGAGAATGTGCAAATTCCACACAGAGAGTCACCTGTGGCGGGAATTGAACCCGGGTCTCTGGTGTTGTGAGGCAGCAGTGCTAACCACTGTGCCACTGTGCCGCCCTACTTTGGATTATGGGAGGAAACTGAGCACCTGGTGGAAACCCACACAGACACAGGGAGAACATGCAAACTCCACAAAGACATTTGCTGGAGGCTGGAACTGAACTGGGGTCCCTGCAAGTGTCAGCTGCAACCATCATTCAGGATTCAGGACAGCAGAACTAACAGCTGTTGTCAAAGAAAGGTTCCTGAGTCACTGCTCCTCTATACCCAATTCTCATTTCACTGCCCAGCCCTCACCACCCACAGTGTTGCCCAGAAAGGGACAATCCTGGAGCTGCAAATCCATGCCCACAGACCAGGGCTGCTGCTGAGCCTGTTCCCCTAACCTACCTACCCTTTTCACTGGCTCCTCTTAATGGTTCCAGGCAGGCAGCATTTGGTATAAGTGACAACTGGTTAAAACATTAGAACAGTTTTATTGGCCAGAAATCATGTAAATATATAGTCAAATTTTGCCAGACATGCCATATATTCCCATATACTGGGAAATTCCAAACCTCAATTAATCCTACAACCTTAGTTCCAAACCCAGCTTTTGATGCATGATTTAACAAGATCTTAATAGATTGTGTTGGACCCTTTCCTAAAGCAGAATTAGGAACCAGAATTTTGTAATGATTATAAATTATGAAGCAATGTCTTTTGGAAAACCTTCTGCAAAAATTTGGCAGTGGAAAAATTGGTTCATCTTTTAACGAGATATGGATTACCCAAAGAAATGCAATCAGATCAAGGCTCAAAGTTTGTGTCATAAATATTCAAGTAAACAATGACTATTTGGGGAATTAAAATCATTTACATATTCTGCTTATCGCTCACAATTTCAAAGTAAATTAGAAAGATGACTTCAAACTTTGAATCTTATTGTCCTAATGATTGGATGAGGGAGTTCCTTTACTAGTATTTACTATTTGGGATGCTCTGAATGAGCCATCAGGATTTGGTCCTTTTAAACTAACATATGGACATGAAGTGACAGAACTTAATAAAATGAAAGAAAAGTTATCAGCCCACAGCTCAGAAACTACGAGCCTAAGCTTTGTTTCAAAATTCTGACAGAACTGACCAATGCATGTCAGTTGGCTGAAGTAGGCCCAGCTAACAAGGAAGACTAGAGTAGACATAAAGGTCAAAGTTTGAAATGTCGCAGGAGAAAAGGTGCTAATGTTGTTATGTGTTTCTGGGAAACCATTAAAATAAAGCTTCAATCATTCTTATTAAATTAAAATGAAATACAAAATATAAAATACGTCATGAGTATACCACACAGGAGAAAGTAACAGTGAGTGCCATTTTAACATATCGAAAGGGTATAATGATAGGGATGATAGACAGGAGAAAAATGTACTGACAACAGTGGAAGAGGTGAGGAGTGGAATAGAAACATCAGAAAAATTGGGGAATAAATCCAAAGTAAAATTTTCTCACGTTAACCCTCCAAGATCAAATTGGAAATAATGGAGGTGCTTAAAATGTTAGATAGCATTATGCTTATCTTCCAGAAAACTACTAAAATATGAATTTTTAGAAACAAAAGTTGCCATGGTCCCTGAGGATGATAGGGCTGTTCTCTCATTAAAGAGAAATGATTGGCAATGGTACAACCTGAGGATCATCACACCTCAGGCAAGGGGCAAGGTTGAGAAAGTGGGACATTCATGACCCTCACCTGGAATGGGAAGTGAACCATGCTGTTGCTATTTCATTTGTGAGAGTAACAATTTTGTTGTTGATGTTGATATGGGGACTGCATAACCTGGAAAGTAATGTCTGTACAGACAAAATCGAGACAGTATAGCTCAAGTGAGGGAAAAGATTAAGTTCATAATGTACAATCACATTATTGAATTGGATCAAACTAGCTGCAGCTCACCTATCACAATGACACAAAACTGGTTGATTCACAGAGTTTCTGCGTATTAACTAGCACAAAGTCAATATGCTAACAAAAGCAGATCCCGAGACTTGGGCCAGACACTGTGACAAGGCAAAGCAACACACTCAAAAGCAAATGTACAGGCAATTTTGGATTTTATTATAACTAAGACAAAACGTGAAATTTTGCATTTGATAGAGTGGATTCACTTACATGTTTGTTCTGAATTTTAGCACTTTCATTGCACCAATTATAACACCTGTAGAGGAAAAGACAGAAAATTTGAATGGATGCCGAAATAACTCGATGAAGCCTGGTTGGCCAACATCGAGTCACCCTTTATTTACAAATGCATTGTACATGACACTGACCCAGCTAGCACAGAGCTGGCTCGTAGAGTGAACGAAACCGCTGACACTCCTATTTATATCTGTCAGCCAGGCTTCCTGATTTGACCAGATTAACAGCCCCAATCAGGAACTCATATTTTATGAGGTCCACCTGGCTGACCTCATGACAATCACTACAGATGTAATTCTGCTAGATTGTCATTTAAAAGTTTAAAAGCAAGGCTAAGAGTTGCACTAATTTTAACCATGCCAGAACCATTCAAATTAACCATTGATGCCAATGACATTGGGTTGTTTTGCTACAAGATGATGAGATGAGGATTGAATAACCAGTCAATAATTTTTCAGAGAAACTGACCTTGTGTCAACAAAAATATTCAATCTTTAAAAAAGAGATTTGAGGTTTTGTGCTGGCTGGACACCATTTGGAATGTACATTTGCAAAACATAAAAGAAACTTTGATTTTCTTCGCAATGTTTTGGGACAAGAACTTAAAATTATTTCAATGGAGCTCAATTCTTCAAATATGTAATTTGAAAATCAGTTATGTGTCTGGAAAGAGCATGTAATTGTAGATGTTTTATCCAAGAGATTTGGTGATGTGATGCAGATGAACTTATGTAAAAATAATTATTGTGTAGCCCATTGTGCATTTAATGTTAACATGTTATTAATGTTAATATGACAAAATTAACAGTGAGATAATTTTGATGAAAAATGAAAATGCCTCTAGAAAATATGTTTCCATTGTTCTTTGGAGAATGTGTGATATAAACTATCTAATTTATGTGTTTGGATTTTGAGTCAGCAACGCATAGCATTTCTGTGCATCTGAAGATAATAATTAACTTGTTTGTGTTGCTGTAGGCATCATGATTTATTTTATAGTAGTTTATAAGAGCTACTTTGGCAGCTTGATGGGTTCTATATTACTTAATGATATTTTACAACTTTGCAAGGCAGACCATTGTCATGTAAAGTCTGTTTGAAATTTCTAGACTTAAGGGTTTTATTTTAAGCTTGGGCAAAATGCCTAAAGCTTAGAGGAGAGATGTTTGTTTCAAGATTTGCATTGTTTTGAGCAGCTCTGTGAAGTCCTTGGAAATGCACTTTGGAGCTGTCTTCCTGAGAGCATAATAATATAGTAAAATAGATGATTTTAGAGTAAGGAGTTAGTGATGACATCACTTCAGCAGTGTTGGGATAAAACCCTGAATTAGACTTCCAACTGATTTTGTTTAATCTCAAGTATATAATAACTCCAGAAATAAGCTTTCCATAGCTCCAGTTTAGGAGGTAAGTCTAGATGTTGTTTAAGCCTATTGAATATTCAAGAGATGGATTCTGGTGTGGATATTATACAAGGGTTGCTGTTGGATACTGTATAAAGGAGTTTTAAGATTATTGGGATTATACTTTTATTGTTAATCTTAAACTCTTTGAATTGCTGTTATCAGTGAATAGATGGTTTAATATATTTTATATTAATTTATTTTATTTGAAAATCTTCTGTCTTATTGTTGAAACAAAATTTTCCATATTGCATTCTTCTGTTTCAGTTACAGCCCACCTCCTTAAAACCAAAACAAACAAACAATGATCTATTAAGCCAGATTTTAGTCTGGGATAGTAATAAAAGAGAGCAATAACATCAACTGGAATCATAGCAGCTCACGGTGAATCAAGGCATTGGGCAGCAGTTGGGGAAGTGGAATTGTTGGTCAGTCATGATCACATTGCATGATGGAGAAGATTCCCTGGGCTGTATGGCCTCCTCCTGCTCCAAAGTATTTATTTTGTCCTTATAACAGAATGATTGCATAGAGCTCTGGGCGGCACGGTGGCTCAGTGGTTATCACTGTTGCATCACAGCACCAGGGACCCTGCTTCAAGTGTCTGTCTGTGTGGAGTTTGCACATTCTCCCCGTGTCTGCGTGGGTTTCCTCTGGGTGCTCTGGTATCCTCCCACAATCCAAAGGTGTGCAAGTTAGGTTGTACATTGGCTATGCTAAATTGCCCATAGTGTTCAGGGGTGTGTAGGTTAGGTGCATTAGTCAGGGGTAAATGTGGAGTATTAGGGGAATGGGTCAGGGTGGGTTACTCTTCGAAGGGTCGGTTGTTGGGTCCCATGGCCTGTTTCCACACTGTGATTCTATGAGCTTCCCCCCATGACATGGTTGGTAAGTACACAAGCCAGTCTGCTGGTTTAAACTGTGACACTTGCTGACCTGACATGTAAATAGTTTCTCTCTGATGTTTATTCTGACTGTGAAGTCATTGTGCAGAATTAGTGAACTGGGAGACGCCATGCTTTACTTCTCTGTGTATTCCTCAGCTACCATGACCATTCTTTGTACACTTCTTCTGTACAGAAGTTGTAGAATTTGTGGAAGTTTATAATACAAGTTGTATTTGTTAAATATACCTGCATTTCATTTGAATCTTTATTCTTATTTGTGTGTTCTGTTTAATTTTTGTAACCATAACTTGTAAATCTCAGTCCAAGTGATCCTGTCATAACCCAAGTGGCAAGGGTATGCAGGAAATCAAATCTCACTGTTCCATGAATCATCAGAAGTGTAATCATGAGGATGGTTAATGCCTGACTGAAACCACAATCAAAGGTCAAGGAAACTCACAACAGGTTCACCAATAAAGAAGAAAACAGAAATTTATCTGTTATAATAAACTTATCCTCTAACATGCTATTATTAACTATTCCCCTTAAATCTAAACACACACACAAACACATAGACATTCACAGATACAAACACATACATAGAGACACATATACACACACAGAAACAAACACACGCACACACACAGAAACACACACGCACACACACAGAAACAAACACATACACACACACAAACACACACACACAGAAACAAACACACAGGCACATGTACATACACACACAGAAATAAACACACAGAAACAAACACATATACACACATACACACAAACAGAAACAAATGCACACACACATATTCATTCATAATTGAGGACAGACAGAGAGCTGAGACAATGACCTGTTTGCAGGATTATTGTGAGTATAGAATATAGACAAAAAAGAACAAAGTCTGTGGATTGGCATCCAAACCAAAAAAGGGAACTAGGTAACTTTCTCATGAATTTATTTTTGATTTTTAACAATGATATCATGTTGTGTTGACTTAGGTCTTGGCTTGAATTAGAAGTTTTTTTTTGCAAAGTTTTAGAATGTCATTTGTTTTTGATTTAAGGAGAGAGAGAGCTGGGATTTTTGAGGGTCTGGTTATCAACTGCTTCTCAAGCCGATAATAAACAGTACTTAAACCAAAACTAACCCTGGGCAGAAACTTTATTTTCTAAGACACCTCATGCCAGTGTGTCCCAAAAGAATCAAAATCCAGCTTCCAGGAAAGGAAAATACTCGTGTGACTCTTAAGTGACTACTTTTCCGTTGAGTTGTGACAAAAATGTCGAATAACACAGCCTTCGATTTTTGGGTTTATGATTCTAAATAAAACACAAGTCGTTTATAAAGTATTGTTTGTAGATTAGTTGAGTCTTGAATGTTTCAAAGTTTCCCTTTGATTACTCAGAGTTGGTATTTAAATAAAGGAACAGATCAGTTTCAAAATGACGTTATATAACTGTTCCTACACAGAATGTTTGTGGAAGACTTTAAAATGCATTGCTTTTGACTACCTGTTCACGAACCCCATGTAATAGTATAAGAAAATTGATTTGTTTTAATAATTTTCTTTCTTCCTCCCATGTGGGAACTGATTTTTACTGGGTTTCAGGTTCCATGACTATTGAGTCTCACTAGGATACAATTCTCCAGGCAATGGCACTCAATGGAGTACAGTTCCTCAAGAATTAATAGTCACCAGGGTGCAGTTTCTCAGGTATTGACTCTCACTGGGTACAGTTCCCAAAGCATTGACACTCCCGGGGTGCAGTTTCTCAAGTATTCACTCTCACTGGGTACAGTTCCGCAAGTAATGATTCTCATTTGGCTACAGTTTCACAGACACTGACACTCACTGGGCTACAGTTTCACAGACACTGACACTCACAGGACGACAGTTTCAAAGACACTGGCACTCACTGGGCTACAGTTTCACAGACACTGACACTCACTGGGTTACAGTTTCACAGGCACTGACAATCACAGGGCTACAGTCTTCTTGACACATACTCTAAGTGGGGTACAGTTCCACTGAAACTGACTTGCAGTGACTTGTAGTTGCATTGACACCTGGCATTCATGGATGTGGTTCCACAGACTCTAGCTCTCCATGGAGAACACTTTCATGTACATTGGCTGCCACAATGTGACAGCACCACAGACATTGATTCTCAGCTCCGGACAGTTCCACTGGAATTGGGTACAGTTCTACATGCAATGGGCTGTCACTGGGTATAGATCTACATACATTGGGCTGTCAGTGGATACAGTTCTACATGCACTGGGCTGTCACTGGGTAAAGTTCTACATACACTGGGCTGTCAGTGGATATAGTTCCACATACACTGGGCTGTCACTGGGTATACTTCTATATACAATGGACAGTCACTGGGTACAGATCTGCATACACTGGGCTGTCAGTGGATACAGTTCTACATACACTGGACTGTCACTGGGTATAGTTCTACATACACAGGGCTGTCACTGGGTATAGTTCCACATACACTGGGCTGTCACTGGGTATAGTTCTATTTAAGCGCAGCAGGTCAGGCAGCATCCAAGGAACAGGAGAATCGACATTTGGAGCATAAGCCCTTCTTCCTTGGATGCTGCCTGACCTGCTGCGCTTTTCCAGCAACACATTTTCAGCTCTGATCTCCAGCATCTGCAATCCTCACTTTCTCCTATAGTTCTATTTACAATGGGCAGTCACTGGGTACAGTTCTGCATACACGGGGCTGTCAGTCAATACAGTTCTACATAGACTGGGCTGTCACTGGGTACAGTTCTATATACAACGGGCAGTCACTGGGTATAGATCTACATACACTGGGCTGTCACTGGGTATAGATTTACATACACTGGGCTGTCACTGGGTATAGATTTACATACACTGGGCTGTCACGGTACAGTTCTACATACACTGGGCTGTCACTGGGTATAGATTTACATACACTGGGCTGTCAGTGGATACAGTTCTACATACACTGGGCTGTCACTGGGTATACTTCTACATGCACTGGGCTGTCACTGCATATAGTTCTACATAGGAGGAAGTGAGGACTGCAGATGCTGGCGATCAGAGCTGAAAATGTGTTGCTGGATAAGCGCAGCATGTCAGGCAGCATCCAAGGAACAGGAGAATCGATGTTTCGGGCATGAGTCTGTTCCTGAAGAAGGGCTCATGCCCAAAACATCGATACTGGGCTGTGAGTGGATACAGTTCTACATATACTGTGCTTTCACTGAGTTTAGATCTACATACACTGGGCTGACAGTGTATAAAGTTCTACATACACTGGGCTGTCACTGGATACAGTTCTACATACACTGGGCTGTCAGTGGATATAGTTCTGCATACACTGGGCTGTCAGTGGATACAGTTCTGCATACACTGGGCTGTCACTGGATACAGTTCTGCATACACTGGGCTGTCAGTGGATATAGTTCTACATACACTGGGCTGTCAGTGGATATAGTTCTACATACACTGGGCAGTCAGTGGATACAGTTCTACATACAGTGGTCTGTCAGTGGATACACTTCTACATTCACTGGCCTGTCAGTGGATACAGTTCTACATACACTGGGCAGTCAGTGGATACAGTTCTACATACACTGGGCTGCCAATGGGTACAGTTCTACATACACTGGGCTGCCAATGGGTACAGTTCTGCATACACTGGGCTGTCAGTGAATACAATTCTACATAGACTGGGCTGTCACTGGATACAGTTCTACATAGACTGGGCTGTCACTGGGTATAGGTTTACATGCCCTAGGCTGTCACTGTGTACAGTTTTGCATTCACTGGGCTGTCACTGGGTATAGTTTTACATACACTAGGCTGTCAGTGGAAAGAGTTTGACATACATTGGGCTGTCACTGGGTATAGTTATATATACAATGGGCAGTCACTGGGTACAGTTTTGCATACACTGGGCTGTCAGTGGACACAGTACTACATACACTGGATAGTCAGTGGATACAGTTCTACATAGACTGTACTGTCACTGGGTACAGTTTTGCATACACTGGGCTGTCAGTGGACACAGTACTACATACACTGGGCTGTCAGTGGATACAGTTCTACATACACTGGATAGTCAGTGGATACAGTTCTACATAGACTGTACTGTCACTGGGTACAGTTTTGCATACACTGGGCTGTCAGTGAATACAGTTCTATATACACTGGGCTGTCACTGGATGCAGTTCTACGTAGACTGGGCTGTCACTGGGTATAGGTTTACATGCCCTAGGCTGTCACTGTGTACAGTTTTGCATTCACTGGGCTGTCAGTGGGTATAGTTTTACATACACTAGGCTGTCAGTGGATACAGTTCTATATTCACTGGGTATAGTTCTATATACAATGGGCAGTCATTGGGTACAGTTCTGCATACACTGGGCTGTCAGTGGATACAGTTCTACATACACTTGTCTGTCACTGGGTACAATTCCACATACAATAGGCTGTCAGTGGATACAGTTCTACATACACTGGGCTGTCACTGGGTACAGTTCTGCATACACTAGGCTGTCATTGAGTACAGTTCCACATACACTGGGCTGTCAATGGATACAGTTCTATATACACTGGGCTGTCCGTGGATACAGTTCCACATACACTGGGCTGTCAGTGGATACAGTTCTACATACACTGGGCTGTCACTGGGTACAGTTCTATATACAATGGGCAGTCACTGGGCACAGTTCTGCATACACTGGGCTGTCAGTGGATACAGTACTACATACACTGGGCTGTCAGTGGATACAATTCTACATAAACTGGGCTGTCCGTGGATACAGTTCTACATACACCTGGCTGTCAGTGAATACAGTTCTACATACACTGAGCTATCACTGGGTATAGTTCTACATACAATGGGCAGTCACAGGGTACAGTTCTGCATACTTTGGGCTGTCAGTGGATACACTACTACATACACTGGGCTGTCAGTGGATACAGTTCTACATACACTGGGCTGTCAATGGATACAGTTCTTCATACACTGGGCTGTCACTGGGTATAGTTCTACATACACTGGGCTGTCAGTGGATATAGTTCTATATTCCTGATATACAGTTCTGTACATTCCTGAAGAAGGGCCTGTGCCCGAAACGTCGAATCTCCTGTTCCCTGGATGCTGCCTGACCTGCTGTGCTGTTCCAGCAATAAAGTTTCAACACAGTTCTATATACACTGGGCTGTCACTAGGTATAGATCTACATACATTGGGCTGTCATTGCATATAGTTCTACATAGGAGAAAGTGAGGACTGCAGATGCTGGAGATGAGAGCTGAAAATGTGTTGCTGGATAATTACAGCATGTCAAGCAGCATCCAAGGATCAGGAGAATCAATGTTTCGGGCATGAGTCTGTTCCTGAAGAAGGGCTCATGCCCGAAACATCAATACATTGGGCTGTGAGTGGATACAGTTCTACATACACTGGGTTGTCACTGGATACAGTTCTGCATACACTGGGCTGTCACTGGATACTCTTCAGTGGATACAGTTCTACATACACTGGGTTGTCACTGGGTACAATTCCACATACACTGGGCTGTCACTGGGTACAGTTCTGCATACACCTGGCTGTCAGTGAATACAGTTCTGCATGCACTGGGCTGTCACTGGGTACAGTTCTACATACACTGGGCTGTCAGTGGATACAGTTCTACATTCACTGGGCTGTCACTGGGTACAATTCTGCATACACTGGGCTGTCATTGAGTTCAGTTCTGCATACACTGGGCTGTCACTGGGTACAGTTCTGCATACACTAGGCTATCACTGGGTACAGTTCTGCATACACCTGGCTGTCAGTGAATACAGTTCTGCATACACTGGGCTGTCACTGGGTACAGTTCTGCATACACTGGGCTGTCACTGGGTACAATTCTGCATACACTGGGCTGTCATTGAGTACAGTTCTGCATACACTGGGCTGTCACTGGGTACAGTTCTGCATACACTAGGCTGTCACTGGGTACAGTTCTGCATACACCTGGCTGTCAGTGAATACAGTTCTGCATACACTGGGCTGTCACTGGATACAGTTCTACATACACTGGGCTGTCAGTGAATACAGTTCTGCATACACTGGGCTGTCACTGGATACAGTTCTACATACACTGGGCTGTCAGTGGATACAGTTCTTCATACACTGGGCTGTGAGTGGGTACAATTCTCCATTCACTGGACTGTCAGTGTGGTCTGGTTCTACATAGTCAAAAAGTGTGGTGCTGGAAATGCACAGCAGGTCAAGCTGCATCCCAAGGAGCTGGAGAGTTGACTTTTCAAGCATATGCCCTTCATCTGGAATGTTACTGGGTGACATTTGAGCTTCTGCTCAAAACGTCGACTCTCCTGCTCCTCAGAGGCTGCCTGACCTGTTGTGCTTTTCCAGCCCTACAATCTTTGACTCTGATTTCCAGCATCTTCAGTCCTCAGTTTCTCCCCATGGTTCTACATACACTGGGCTTTCAGTGGAAAATTGTTTCGTGAATTCTAAGGTTTTTGTCCAGATTTGATCATCTGAGAAATGATCAGGCAATTAATCTGCATGTAAACATGGTTTATTCTGTAACATAAAGGACAAACACTTCTTCAGATATATAACAAAATGAGAAATAGTTGCAGAAACTCAGCAGGTCTGTCAGCATCTGTGGAGAGAGAACAAAGTTAATGTTTTGGGTCCAGCAATCCTTCAGATGTATATGTGTGTTCCCTCTTATATGCCCATTAAATGCACCTCTCAGAAAGCTACATATACTGTGGTTCACAAAGGTAATCAGAAGTAAGTGGTGTATTTTCCAAAGCAAGTTGTTTTGTATAGCATGAAATAAATG
This sequence comes from Chiloscyllium plagiosum, assembly GCF_004010195.1. NCBI lineage: Eukaryota > Metazoa > Chordata > Chondrichthyes > Orectolobiformes > Hemiscylliidae > Chiloscyllium > Chiloscyllium plagiosum. Next base: position 13,340,230 of record NC_057740.1, read on the forward strand.
TAATCCAGTTGAACATAGGAACTTCAAAGTTATTAGGTTTGATCTTTTCATAATTCCTTTTCCTTTGAATAATCCCCTGCCCATCGACTGAATCAGACACTGCAACTTTTACTTGACTCTGAGTTAGCTTTCTGACTCCATATTCACTCCTTGATAGAGATCGCCTCTTCCCACATCCACACATCACACATCCCTGAACTTCCTCAGAACAGATGTGGCTGAAACATTCAATCATGCCTTTGTATTCTCCAGATTCAATTATTCCAACATTTTCCTCGTCAACCTACCATCCTTCAATCTCCATGAATTTCACCTTATCCAAAACACTGCTGCCAGTTTCTTAGTCTTTAATGAATTCTGATCACTCATCACTCTTGCCTTTGTTGGCTTGAATCACTCATATTCAAAATCCTCGACCTTGTGTTTAACCCTGTAATAGTTTCGTCCCTCTCTATTTCTCTTACCTCCTCCAGCTCAACAGAAAGCTTTGAAAAAAGTTCCTTTCCTCTAACCCAAAGCTCTCATCCATCCTTCTCTCTTTCAAGCACTTACTGGTTCAGTCACCAACCTCCACTGTGTGGAGTTTAAATTCTAAACCTTTCAGCTTCAGCATCATTTTTTAAAATAAATATTTTGATTTGAAAAAAAAATTAGGTTTTTTTACAAAATTACAAAACCAGTACAAAATAGTATGACAACTTTATAATATAATAGCAATAATAGAAAACAAACTACTACTACTCTACACCACAGACTACAGAAATACACAAAAAAACCAAAAAACCCTATCACCATCATTTTCTAATATTTGTTACTTTCTGTCTTATGTTCTCTGACCACCAGGTGGCAGGAACATCCACATTGTTTGCACATTATTTTTATTCTGCTAACAGGTTGCATTGAGTTTGTTTTTAGTTGCGTTTACCCCCAACATGGAATAGTTTCATAAATTCATTTGAAGGTATTTTATATTTTTAGTGCTTTTGTACATCAGTTTTGCACAAGGTAATCTCCATGATAACAAGAGGAAAATCATTTTTATGGAGCGAGAGATTAAGGTTTGGAATGGTTTGCCTGAGATTATGGTGGAAGCAGGTTTAATGGAGACATTGAAGAGAGAACTTGATTGTTACCCGCAAAGGAAGAATGTGCAGGGATACAGGAGAAGGTGGCATTCCGTGAATCGGTCCTCCTGATAGCCAGTGCAAACATGACAGCCTGATGGCCTCTTTCCAGCTGTAACCATTCTGTCTTCACATGCATCAACTCAGAGAAGTAAGGTTGTGCTAACAGTAATGTAAGCTATCATTGTCCAGTTGACAACAATATTTTGCAAGGCTTGCAGTTAAAACAATCATCACACCAAGTCGCTCGAATCACCGGCCAGTTTGAATGCTGCCTGGCTTGCTGTGTTCCCCCAGCCATCCTGCTTGTCTACCTTGGATTCCAGCATCTGCAGGGTTTTGTCTCTTGCATAATTCATTGCAGCTAAAACCGAACTTGGTTGTCAGCAGGGCTTTCAAGTTTTCAAAGGTATTTTGACACTTATTCACTAATTTGCATTTATTCAAATTTTCTGTATTTTTTAACAAAGTTATGTTGACTGTGCTGAAATTCAGAACAAACCCACAAAACAATCCACTCATTTGAACATTATCCAAAATTGCATGCTTTGTCCTAGATGGTACTTGGCCTTGTCCTCTGGTTGACCGAAATGAGTCACCTTTCACTTTGCACATTCACTTTCAGCCAAATTTATAATCAAAATGACTTTTTTGTAGCTAATCAAAGAGTTCAGTCAAGTGGTATGAAGTTTACTTGGTTTTCAAAATGATGATTTTGCTGTACAGACATGACAAAAATAGATCAAATCCTCCACAATTACAGCATAGACAATGTTGTCACATGATGTTTGCATGCACTGCAATGCCAAAACTTCAGAATTGCAGTGTGAGAGGTAATTTCGGTTTAAACTTTAAGATGTGCCTGGACCACAGACTGGTCTATAATAAAAGACAAAACTTTTGTTTCTTTTCTAGAACATTTTATATACTCAAAAGTAGAATAGTTTAAATTGTGCAGAATGCTGACAATTTGTGAGCAGAGTAAAAACAAACAGGCCCTTGATTGATGGAACCATTAACACAGGCGGGAAGGATGAGTCCTTGACTGATAAGACTCCAGGATAGGGGAACGACTCGAGAGACATCTGTTACAGATTAAAGCCTTTGACTGATAAGACTACAGGGTGAGAAAAACAACAACTTTGGAGACTCTGGAGCCTTTTGTTGCAGACTTTGTGATAAGAATAATGATGTTTTTAAGAATGTGAACCTCATGGCTTGTTGGAGCCAAGGAGAGGAGGGACTTGTGCTGTATATAATGGGAGACTTTGTAAGCCTCAGCGCGCCTTTTCTTCAAGGGTGCCCGACTCTGCAGACTTGACTTGTTAATAAAACTTTGTTTTCCTGAATTTGTCTAGAGCGATTATTGAGAAGCGATTTTCGTTTCTAACATGCAGTTTGCACCTTTCCCTCAGTTTTGGTGGAATTCTTGTCAGGCAAGATGGACACCTTTGGGCCTAGCCGACCTGTAAGCTCAAACTGAGCCTTGAGATTGCATCAAAGCATATCCCAGCTCTTCACTTAGCCTGTCTGGTGTGCTAGACCACTTTCTCAAAAGGTGTCATCTTTAAACTGCAAAATATCAGAGAATTTGTGATCAAGGAGTTCAACCACTATTCAAACACAAATAAGCCCACCCTTCAATTGCCCATCACCACATGTATCATCCAAGCATTATAAATCACTGTTAAAGGAATGTGCCAATTCTCCTAATTGCTGAAGGTATTGGTGGAAACTGGCAGGGTTGTTAGTGTGAATCTTCTTTGGACAAGGATACAAATTGAATGCTACTGCAAATTGGCTGAAACTTTACTGGAGTTCTGTGTATGTGTTCCTGGGTAAGGATGTCATTGGCAATGGGGCCCACTGCATACAGCAAGTATTGATATGGAGCTGTTAATGCTTCAAAGGTGGCCCTGAGTGAGTTGATACTCTCATTTATGTACATCCATTAATCCTTTAATAGCCTGGCAGGGGTGAGGGGTGACCTTAGAGAGGTTTATAAAATCATGAGGGGCATAGATAGTGTGAATAGCTAAGATCTTTTCCCGAGGCTGGAGCATTCCAAAATTAGAGAGCATAGGTGAGAGGAGAAAGATATAAAGGGACCTAATGGGCAAATTTTTAATGTTGCCAGAGGAAGTGGTAGATGCTGATATACTACAACATTTAAAAGCTATGGGTACATGCATAGGAAGGGTTTAGAGGGATATGGACCAGGTGCTGGCAAATGGGACTAGAATAATTTTGGATATCTGGTCGGCATGAGTGAATTGGACCAATGGTTTGTTTCCGTGCTGTACATTTCTATAACTCTATGAGTATACCTCACTTTAGGTGAGCTTTCAATTACACCACTTTAGTCTGAGGGAGCCATCAAATCACAATATACAAAAAACCTTTAGCAGATCTTCTTATTTCATTGTTGCCCAGTTATGCCTCGCAGTTCTTCATACTTGTTTGAGTAAAGAGCATCATGACCTGAGACTACTGTCTCCACTGCTGCCACTTTGTTTGATTATGTTGTGTGTGTTCTTCAGGTGTTAATAGACTAGGCTTTTCGGTAACAATTAAACTGCTCTGCATCTCTATGACTCTACAAGTGGCTAGGGCTATGAAACAGCATGCTTTGGAGCTGGACAGGTGTCTAACCTCTCAGCAAGGCATTAACACATCTGATCACAGTGATACTCAACTTTCTTCAGAAGTTAATCAACATAATCATCAAACTCCACTGACTACAATGTGAGGTTTAAGTAGGATTACACCCAGTGAATCCTAGTGTTCAAGAAAGGGGAAAATAACAGCCATTCCTGGTCCCAATGATTTCTACATACAGCGGACATAGTGGTAGTACTGTGGTGATGTCCCTAGCTCTGGGTTCGAGTCCCCTTCAGAATTTGATGGCCATGGAATGTGTGTTTATAATGGGAGAAAATATTATGGCAGTGCTAAGCATGGGAGATTCTGCTGGTCAGTCTCTGTGTGTGAAATGGTATTCCTTAGGCTGCAGTTTCTGAAGACAGGGTTGTGTTCTGTGCCAGGAAAATCTAACTATAGAAGCAGACATTCTCATCCTTTTCTTTTCCTTTATTCATTCTTGGGACATGGGCAGCTAGGCAGTATTTATTGCCCATCCCTGATTGTCCAGAGGGCAGTTAAGAGTCAACCACATTGCTGTGGGTCTGGAGTCACATGTAGGCCAGACCAGGTTAGGACCGCAATTTCCTTACTTAGTGAACCAGATGGAACTTTCCTAACGATCAATTCACCATCATCATCAGACTCTTAATTTGGATTTTTATTGAATTTAAATTCTACCATAGCGGGATTCGAAACTGGATCCCCAATCTAACGATGATATCACTTGGCCATCGTCTCCCCAATGATTATACAAAAGGAGAAGAATGTTTAAGTAAAAACTATTTCTATAATGTTCTTTTGTTAACAGCCTTTAAGCAAAAATACAAAGTAAATAACACTGATTCAATAAAAACAGCATTGGCATAATTAATTTCTAATTTTAATGCTTTGATAAAGGTTAGTACTCGTATTAGGGGGTGCAGGACACTCAAGGGTTAAACTCTTCAGTGTCAGGTGTAATCACGGTTGAGAAAAGATGAGGTAAATCAGGAATTAGTGGTTTGCTGAAACTTAATTTGGATTTTCTAAGTCTGTGAGTTGTTGAAGTAGAGATTCAGAAGAAGGTGAACAATGGCAACTTGTATTTATATTTATGTAGTGCATTCATGTAATGAGATGGCCCAAAGTCCATTATAAAACAATGTATGCCACCAAGTTGCAGAAGAATGTATTAGTTAAGAGAACCAAACACTTGATAAAAGAGGAGGTTTTTAAGGAACATTTTAAAGAGACAATGTCAACAAAATGGTGTGGGAGGAAATTCCAGGACTTGGCAGTGAGGCAACATGGTCACCAATAATGGAGCAGTTAAAAATAGGCATGTACAAGAGACTTGAATTAGAGTGCAGATATCTTGGAGGGTTGTCAGGTTGGAGGAGATTGCAGTGATAGAGAAGACCATGGCACAGAAAGACTTGAATTTAAAATTAGAGCATTACTTAGCTGGGAGTCAATGTAAGAGTGGATGAACAGCAGAACTGGAAAAAGCACAGTAGATCAAGCAGCATCAGAGGAGAAGGGGCATCAATGTTTCAGGTCAGAACCTTTCATCAGGAGCCAATGTAAGTCAAACACAGGGATGAAGCATGAATGAGACTCAGTGTGAGTTAAGAAACAGCAAAGTTTTAGATGCCCTTTAAGAGATTTAAGAGACAGCTAAGAGGTTCAAGTGCAAATCATAGCAATACAGTGTTGGGAAATATCCAATAATTGGCAGGAACACTCAAGTCATAAATGCTGTTTTACTTCATGAAGTCTTGCAGAAAGACTGAAATACCAGCAGGGTGCGCTGTATTCACATATCTCAACCATATGTTATGGTGTGATACATAAAACATTCCTATGGGCAAAGTCTTTTTAGTTTGATTTGGAATACATTAGCACAACAATGGCAAAAAAATCAATTCAATACAAGCTATTTCTATATAGGATTGTGTTTCTAGTGTACAAAACAGCAGCGTGTTCAACACGCGGACTAGTGTGTGCATCTCATAGTAAAGGATATGATTACAGCAGGCTGGCACAGACAATCCGATATAATTGCATTTCAATCCAAACATCCACTTTTAATACAAAAAATGGAAAAATGACATGCATTATCACATCCAATTTTAGTTTTCCAAATTTCTAAACATACGCTACTGTTCTTGTGATTTGGCAGTTTGCTATTTCTGTCAGTCTCTGGGTATATGTTACACACAGGTCTTACATTATGCGGGTCTCTCTGTGGTAAGCTTGCGTGTTGTTCTTGGTTGTTCGTCTGGCTGATGTTTTTTCCCCAACACAAATGATGAAATTACTCCCCTATGGGATGTCAGTGAGACAGGACTTGGAGAAACCCTAATGTAATAAGGTCAACCAGTTACATTCACATCAAACACAAATAGAAAATCGTTAGGGCAGATCAGGAATGAGTGCCTGACCATTGTTTTTGCCTGTGAACATTTTCATCAATATCTGCCTTAATGTGATGTGCAAAACAGGCAAGGTTGGTGTGAGAACAATTGTTTTCCAACAGGAAACGAGCATGCCATCCAACTAAAAGTGGAGAGTGGATTCTCAGAGCTGGAGAGTGGATTCTCAGAACTGTAAGTGTCAATGAAATTATCCCAGAAGGAAAAACCAGTAAAACTGGTGAAAGGTACATACTAGTCTGACTCATCTTGTATACTTCACAACGGGGGACCTGTCCAACCAGTGCATTCATTACTAAGTATTCTCATTTTGTTAAGTCCTGTTTTTAAAAATCTTGTTTTAAGAGTCCTGTTTCCCTTCAGCGAAGCAGCATCGCAGGAGCCACAGGCTGCAGGAGAGGGTCAGGACTGGCCGTCTCGTTCCAATCTTTTTGAACTTCAAAATGTTTTCATGGACAGGTCACCATTATGGATGGCGGGGTGGGGAGGCTTGTGGAATGTGAGGGTGAAGGCAACCGTTTGTGGGCAGCACGGTGGCACAGTGGTTAGCACTGCTGCCTCACAGCGCCCTTCAAAATGTTTTCATGGACAGGTCACCATTATGGATGGCGGGGTGGGGAGGCTTGTGGAATGTGAGGGTGAAGGAAACCGTTTATAAGCTACCACTTGGCTGTTCACAGGCAGTAGGGCCTTTTGGTCCTGCTTGATCTACTACAGGAGACCGCCCTCTAGGCAGCTAACCTGGTCACTGCACCCTGTGGAGGCCAAGTATCTCGTGCCAATGTTTGGAATTTGTAAAGTGGATGTTTTACCATTTTAAAAGTGAAAAGCTAAGTGCCACTCTGGTGCTTTGTGACAGTTCATCCTTTGCCGCTAATTTCTCACCATATCCCTTTTACGCTGTGAGCAACATATCTCATCAATAGGGATCAGCACTTCCAGGAAGAAGGTGAGAGTCTTGGGATCAGAGAGGAGGGTAGTGATGTCCAATAGCTTTCCTTCTATGTGGTCAGAACTGTACTCATGACATACAAAAAAAATCCAAAAATCACTCATTATTTTGAGTTAAAAGTTTGGTTCAGCATTAAAATCCTTTTTTTAATCATTTAACAGCTTGGGCTGCAACTCTGAATTTTTATTGAATTTTCACTTAAAGGAAACACAATGAAATGGAAATTTTGTAATAGTGGATTTCTTCAAAAAGGACTCACTGAGAGTATAAACCACCTGGGTGCTTGAATATTAACCTCTGCCCTGAGCAGTTCCTTTATACTCATCAAATTGATGGATGTTCATGCTCAAGAGAGTTATAAGGTAGCCAGGAAGGATCTGAAGAGAGAGCTAAGAGCAGCAAGGAGGGGACATGAAAAGTCCTTAGTTGGTAGGATTAGGGAAAACCCTAAGGCTTTCTATAGGTATGTCAGCAACAAAAGAATGACCAGGGTAGGAATAGGTCCAGTCAAGGATAGTAGTGGGAAGTTGCGTGTAGAGGCCAAAGAGATTGGGGAGACACTGAATGAATACTTTTCGTCAGGATTCACTCAGGAACAGGACATTGTTGCCGATGTGAATATTGAGTCACAATTAATTAGAATGGACGGCTTTGAGGTATGTAGGGAAGAGGTGTTGGAAATTCTGGAAAGGGTGAAAATAGATAAGTCCCCTGGGCCTGATGGCACTTATCCTAGGATTCTCTGGGAAGCAAGGAAGGAGATTGCAGAGCCATTGGCCTTGATGTTTATGTCCTCGTTGTCTACAGGAGTAGTGCCAGAAGACTGGAAGATAGCAAATGTGGTTCCCTTGTTCAAGAAGGGGAGTAGGGATAACCCTAGTAACTATAGGCCGGTGAGTCTCACTTCTGTTGTGGGCAAAATCTTAGAGAGAATTATAAGGGATAGGATTTATGAACATCTGGATAGGAATAATGTAATCAAGGATAGTCAGCATGGTTTTGTGAAGGGCAGGTCGTGCCTCACAAACCTTATTGAATTCTTTGAAAAGGTGACGAAGGAGGTTGATGAGGGGAAAGCGGTAGATGTGGTATATATGGATTTTAGTAAGGCGTTTGATAAGGTTCCCCATGGTAGGCTACTGCAGAAAATACGGAGATATGGCATTGAGGGTGAGTTGGAGGTTTGGATTAGGAATTGGCTGGATGGAAGAAGACAGAGGGTAGTAGTTGATGGCAAAGTTTCTTCATGGAGTGCCGTCACTAGCGGTGTTCCGCAAGGATCTGTTTTGGGACCATTGCTGTTTGTCATTTTTATAAATGACCTGGAAGAGGGGTTAGAAGGTTGGGTGAGCAAGTTTGCGGATGACACAAAAGTCGGAGGAGTTGTTGACAGTGAGGAAGCATGTGGCAGGTTACAGCAGGATATAGAGAAGCTGCAGAGCTGGGCAGAAAGGTGGCAAATGGAATACAATAGATCGTATGAGGAAAGGTTGAGGCACTTGGGGTTGTTTTCATTGGAGAAAAGAAGGTTTGGGGTGACTTGATAGAGGTGTACAAGGTGATTAGGGGTTTAGATAGGGTTGACCGTGAGAACCTTTTTGCATGTATGGAGTCAGCTATTACGAGGGGGCATAGCTTTAAATTAGGGGGTGGTAGGTATAGGACAGATGTTAGGGGTAGGTTCTTTACTCAGCGAGTCGTGAGATCATGGAATGCCCTGCCAGTAGCAGTGGTGGACTCTCCCTCTTTATGGGCATTTAAACGGGCATTGGATAGGCATATGGAGGATAGTGGGCTAGTGTAAGTTAGGTGGGCTTGGATCAGCGTAACATCGAAGGCCAAAGGGTCTGTACTGCGCTGTATTTTTCTATGTTCTATGTTCTAAGGCTAAAGCATTTTCCTATTTCATAACTTACTTTTGGCATTAAATATTTCCAGATCAACCACCCAACCTGTTGGATGCAGAAATACATTCCAAATGCAGAAACACATTCCTTCCACACTGTCATAGCAAGTAATCCCAGGGCAGGTACAGCATGGATTAGATGTGAAAATTAGCTCCCTCTGTACTGTGTCACAACCCAGTCAGGTAAAGCATAATTAGGGTACAGAAATATTCTCCTCACTACACGGTGTTATCATTGTTCCCAGGGCAGGTAGAACAAGGGTTAGGACAGAATAAAACTCCCTCTACACTGTATTAGCATTACTCCCAAGGTAGTTGCAGCATGGGTTAGATACAGAGTAACTCTCCCTCTGCACTGTGTAATCTTAACTCCCAGTAACTAAAAACCAGAAGAACTGCCGCTGCTGTAAATCAGAAACCAAAACAGAAATTGCTGGAAAAGCTCAACAGGTCTTGCTGCATCAGCGGAGAGAAATCAGTTCTGAGGAAGGGTCCCTAGACCGGAAACATTAACTCTGATTTCTCTGCACAAATGCTGACAGACCTGCTGAGCTTTTCTAGCAATTTCTGTTTTTGTTGTCCCTTATCATTACTCCTAGGTCAGGTGCACTGTGCCTCGATATAGAGTAACTCTCCCTCTCTATACATTGTAATCATTACTCTCAGGGTAGGTACAGCATGGGTTACATATAGATGAAAGCTCCCTGTACACTGGGGGGGTGCAGGACTCCCACATATGACTCCTGTTGTGCATGTTGCTTGTTTTATATCCCTACAGAGGTCACTCTAATGTATGTTCTGGCCTATAAACCATGTGTGCTTCTCTCTCTGGTTTTCCCTGTGAACTATTCTCGAGGTGGTCACTAAGCATCCTTTTCTCCTTCTTTGTTTATCTACTTCTTGCCTTGGATCATCCATTTTGAATATCTTATCACCTCTTGTTACGTGCACAATCCAGTTCATTTGCCTTTTTCTGATAACATCAATCAAGCCAAACGTTTCCTAAATGAAGTGCCTTGCAAGGCTGGTCATGGAATTAATCAATTCCAGCCTCCCCACTACTGTTGACCCACTCTAATTTGTCTATCGGACCAACAGATCTACGTCAGATGCCATATCGCTTGCCCTTCACTTCTCCCTAGAACTTAGGGATTCCTAAACTTAGTGATTGCGGACTCAGCTCCACTCCCTGCAACTGGATCCCCAGTTTCCAGGCCCACAGGCCACAATCAGTGAAGATCGGGGACAATATTTCATCCTCACTAACACTCAACACTGGAGCCCTCCAGGGGTGCGTACTCACTGTATACCCATCGCCAAATACCAGACTAATGCCATTTACAAGTTTGCTGATGACACCACCATAGTTGGTTGAATCTCAGATGGCAACAAAACAGACAACAGATGGGAGGTGGAAGACCTGGAAAAATGATGCACTGAGAACAACCTAGCTCTCAATGCCAGCAAAACCAAAGAACTAATTATTGACTTTCGGCAGGATGTTACTCATGCCCCCCAACACATTAACAGCATAGAGGTGGAACGAGTGGAGAGTGTAAAGCTCCTGGGAGTGGTCATCCACAACAAGCTTTTTGGACTGTTCATGTGGATGCCCTGGTTCCAAAGACCCAACAACATCTCTTCTTCCTCAGGCAGCTGAGGAAATTTGGCAACTTGGCGAATACCCTTGCCAGCTTTTATAGGTGCGCCATCGAGAGCATTCTGTCTGGAAGTATCACAACCTGGTAGGACAATTGTAACATTCAACACTGGAGACAGTTACAGAGGGTGGTGAACTCAGCACAGACAATCACAAAGGCCAACCTCCCATCTATAGAATCCAACTACCAGGCCCGCTGTCACGGAAAGGCCGCCAGCATTCTCAAAGATCCATCCCGCCCTGGCAATGTTTTTCTACAACCTCTACCATCGGGAGAAGGTACAGAAGCCTGAACACACACACCAGCCGGTTTCGAAACAGTTTCTACCCGACTGTTATTAGAATACTGAATGGACTCACAAACTCTTAGCATTCGCCTGTACCTGTGTTTGTGTTTTTGCCGCTGTTTACCTATTATTTACTATCTATGCTACTTAACTATGGGATCTGCCTGTATTGCTCGCAAGACAAAGCTTTTCATTGTGCCTCGGTCCATGTGGCAATCAATTCAGTTCAATTCAATCACTTCTATCACCTGCTGATTACTTTTTTTATTTGAGCCTCTTTATCTAGCCATCTTGTTTTTTGCACTTGTCTCCAAACCTATATCTCAAAGCTCCCTAGAAGCCTGACCTCCTCTTTCCCCAGTGGTCAGTAATAAATTCATTAAAATTTTCACTCATCGTTTCTTTAATTTTCTATTCTGTTAACTGGTCAGTAATTTTCTGTTCCTATTAAATTGTAATCCTAGCTGTCACCTTATTGTCACATCTGCCAGACATTCTGTAATTATGTCTGCCTGACCTTTAAATCATCTCAGCTAAGCTAAATTTCTCCCCATGTCTTGAATGTTCACTCACTCTTTCCTCAACATTTTCATTAAGCATTCCTGACTATATTGAAATTCATCCCATGATCCATCACTATAGTGTCACCAACTGCCCAGTCACCAACAACTGTCACCCATTCATGACCCTTGCAACTAAAACTTCGCAATCAATCCATCTAACACTGTTCACTCCTTCCTTTCCCAAATTAAATATGTTGCTTTCTTTTCCCTCTGCATTCATGCAGCTGAGAAATAGCATCCTTGTCAGTTGTCACAATTCTATTTGTCTGTTCACCAGTTCTGAATCTCCACCTTGCTACCTTAGCTCCTGAAATTTGTTCCACAAGTAAAGACTGTATTAGATGTCTGTTCAATGCTCCCTGATGAAGACAGGTGGTGACAAACTGTTAATGGCACTGGATTAGTAATCCTGAAAGTTCTGAGTAATTCCCTGGGGACCTGTAGGGAGCAGTAGTGGTGCAGTGGTAATGTCACCGGAATAGTGATCTGTGGGGAACAAAAACAGAAATTGCTGAAGAATGTGAATAGGTCTGGAAAAGTCTGTGGAGAGAAAGCACAGTCAATGTTTTTGGTACAGTGACCCCTCTATAGAACACAAAGGAAAAAGTGCTCAGTTTCTGGTCAACGGTAACCTCCAGGAGGATTCAGTGATGGTAATGTCATTGAATGTCAAGGGAAGATAGTTCGATTCTCTCTTGTGGGAGATGGTCATTGCCTGGCACTTGTGAATGTTTCTTGCCACTTGTCAATTTCAAACTTGAACTTTGTCCAGGTTTTGCTGCATTTGGACATGGACTGCTTCAGTATCTGAGAAGACACAACTGGTGCTGAACTTTGTGCAGTCATCAGTGAATATCCCCATTTCTTATGACAGAGGGAAGATCATTAATGAAGCAGGTCAGTTATCTCAGTTCCAGAATACCTCTGCAGGAATTCTTCAGGGTAATGTCCTTGACCCAACCATCCTCAGCTGCTTCATTAACCACTTTCTCTTCGTTTCTGTACCCTGTGCCAATTTGTACATGGTTCAGGCAATAACTTTTGATGTTTACTTTTCAATTCAGTACATAGCTTCTCGTACACTCTAAGCAGAACCTATTTCCTGCCTCTAACAATGTCAAAACCTAATGTCAAAACCTAATTAAGTGGTGCAGTTAGACCAGTTAACCTAATTGATTCAAGAAATAGGTTTTATGGTTGTGGCCACAGTTGTTTCTAATATAGCTGAAATGATAAATTATTTTTCATGCATAGACATTAAGAATCATTGTTGCAAAAGAAAGTCTTGATTCTATGCATCTTATGTTAATTGTAAAGATGGCTTTACTGACAACATTGGTATAAAAAAATTTATTCAACACCATATCTATTATAAAAGCATAAAGATAAAAGAATCGTCAGCTCAATATGCAAATCTCTTGTTATTTCTTTTTATCCACGGTGGACACATGCTGTTGTCCACTAAATTAATATGGTTCTTTTCGAACTTGCTTATCTATAATTCATGTAAATTGATGCATGAAACTTGAATATTCATATACTGGAGACACAAAGAAAAACATTAAACACACAAAAGATGTCCAGAAACAATACATAAGTTTTTTTTTTAATATATAGATATATGGATTCAACATATGTGTTTATTTGTTCTGTTTACAGATAATGCACTCTATCAGAGGCAGCTTGCAATTTGCAGTGTTTTTGACTTACAAAATCCAAATTTCTGTCTTGTGTCGATCAATAGTTCATATTTTAAGCAATTTCTTTTAAAAAGGTTCTTCATTTTGCCAATTCAGGCCGACTCCAACAAATCACTGCACACATGAATCAATTGGTATGTCGTTAATTTATCAAAAAACTTCCTGGACCACTTCCAGTGTGACAATTTCTGGATAACACCCCAATTATTATAATAACAACAAAGCAAATCTTTGTATAGCCTCTTTAAACTAATAAAATACCTCAACATTTTACAAAAAACAAACTTAAAGTATTTTTGAAGGGATGAAAGTTATTTTTTAATAAATTCTGTTTTAACTGTCATCACTCTTTTTCTCAAATATTAAGAACAATTTCTAAACACATAAATTGGTAAATGATTGTTAACAGCATAACTGAACGTGCCCATACCCTCCAGCTTACTGTAAGCAATGAGTGAGAGATCTTTTATTACACATGACGAGTTGGCTGAGCACATGAAGACAATCTTGGACTTTAGATAATTGGGAACAGTTTAAGCTTTATTTCCTTGGCTTCCAAGTTGCATTCCACTCTGCAGTTGTGTTACATCCTGTAACAGACTGTCAACCATCTGTTAGTCTGTGTATGTTCAATCAGTAAGATTTCAGTTTATTGCTTCGATGAGTCAGTATATTAGTCTCGACAGCACAGGTGGCATTCCATTAAATAATGTATCATTTGAATTCTTCCATTTGTTTATTTTTAAATTGACCCTTAGTGAGCCACAGAGGAGTTTTGCTTCCCTGAAGTGTACTGTTTGCCTTTCATGTTCCGTCGACCATATTCCTTTTCCCTTGGTGCCCCTCTCTCTTTGATGGGGAGAGAGAGTTCTTGAGCATGATGCTGACAATCTTCAGTTTCTTAATTCACTTAAATATATCAGCATCCATTTGTTTAACCAGTTTGAAAATATTTTTAAAAGTTAAGACACCTCTGTAGCATAGAAATAGGCCATTCAGCCCAACAGATGCATGCTAACAATTGTTCTCCACACAATTGTTTCTCCCATCCTTCTTCACCAAACCCCATTAAATGGGGGAGATAATGGTCTAGTTGTATTATCACCATACTGTTAATCCAGAGACCCAAGTATTTCCTAGGAGGGTGGGGAGGCTAAATTAAAATCTGCCATGACAGCTGTTGGAATTTGAATTCAATAAAAAATCCTGGAATGCAGAGTCTAACGATGACCATTGCCAATTGTTGAAAAAGCCCATTTGGTTCATTAATGTTCTTTAGGGAAGGAAAATGCCATCCATATCTGATCTGGCCTACATATGACTCCAGACCAACAACAATGTGGTTGACTTTTAACTGCCCTCTGGGCAATTAGGGATGGGCAATAAATACTGGCCCAGCCAACGATGTCCACATCCTGTGAATAAATTTTCCTTCTATTTCTTTCTCACTCCGTACTTATCGAGCTTCCCCTTAAATAAATCTGTACCAATTGTCTCAACTGCTTCTTTTGGTAATAAGTTCTGTATTTTAACTAACACTGAGTAAAGAGGCTTCTCTTGAAGTCCAAATTGGATTTGTTTATGATAATATGGCCCTAACAAGTAATTTAATTCATGGGTGCAAAGGTCTTCTTTACCTCAACCCTATCAAGCTCCTTCAATAGTGCAGCATCTTGCTACGACCTGGCTGGTTTTCAGAGACTTGAGTTGCCTTTTCAAAGGACGTCCTGTCAAACCATACATTAATCAGGCTCTGATGCAACCATTAGGTAGGGCCTTTGCTGGAATCAAAACCCCAGGGTCACAAGTTGCTCCATCTACATGCTGTCAGCAAATCAGAGACTGGCAGTTCTTCAACTCAGCAGCACATTGGAGGAGGCTGTGGTTGCTGATGGCAGGGTAACCCTGGAATCCTGGGGTAAAGGGTAGTGTCAGAAATAAAGGAGGGAGACTGGCTTCCAGTGGGCACACATAGCTACCAATCTCCATTCACTCAATCCAGCACTGAATGCCTTTGATAGAGATAGCTCCCACTGTGATGACAAGCTAAATGCATAGGTTAACCTGTCTGGTACATTGTGTGGCAACAGACCTGACTGCTACTGGCTTAAACCAAGTGGTAGTTTGTATTTGGCCAGTTAAGGGCCTCAGCTGGTAATGGGGCAGGAAGTTTGACCTGGACTTCAATCTTGGGTAGATTAGAAGAAGTGAAGATTTGTGTATGTTACCAGCCGACCTAAGTAAATGCCTTCCTGCCTCCAACCTCACCACCACTGGGAGCAGAAGATTCCACTGGCAATCTTAAAGATCTTCAACAGGTCTAGAAAAAACAGCCACCATCTATTGATTTTTGTCTCATTACATCTCAGTTCTTATATCATTCCAGTAAGTCATTTTACACCTTTCCAGTGCCTCAATATCTTCTAATATTATGGAGATTACGACTGGATATTTCAACAAAGTGTGGGCTAACCAGGTTTTAGTACCAATTTAACCAAACTTTTCAATTGCCTTCATCCTAAAAGTGAAGCCCAGGGCTTTGTGTGTACATATTAAGGGATTACTGTTTGACTATTTTTATTGAATTGTGAATTTCTCCATCCAGGAATATGGGGCTTCCTAATCCTACCCACATATAACTCTATTGAATTTCAATTACCAACTGCACACTCACTCTGTAAATTTAGTATCGCCTACCAGTACTTTGTCACAGTTCTCCACTGTATTAATTACCATTTTGGTGTCATCCACAATTTTGGAAACTGTGGGCTACAATTTTTGTAGGGAGTCAGTGAAGTCAGGGTAATGGGAGAGATTGGGTGGGGAGTACACTGGGGGCAGTGCTTCTGATTGGCACTGAGTGCCAAGAGAAGGTGAACTCATTTGCTCAGCACCAGTCTGGGTGGACTTGATATATGATGCTGGCCTCTCTCTTCTGCTGTTAAATCCCAGTGACATTGGGAGGAAGCCATCAATTGATCACCTAAAGGCTTCAATTTGCCTTAGGACAAGTGGGCTTTTCAAGGTCTTTCTGATCACAGGTATGTGAAGGTAGATATACCTCAGTAATAACACTCATGATAGAAAGCCTAACTTTACACCCCACCCCCTGCTGCCATCCTGCCCCTGATGGGCATAACAGTCAGCTTCTTTCTTCTGATTCCCAAATTCAGATCATTTAAATAGAGAGACAGAACTCTGAGGCTCAGAGGGATCTGAGTGTCCTTCAAATCACATAAAGTAATATGTAGGTGATTCGATCAGTTGGCTGGGCAGTTGCTCTGCAATGCAGAGTAATACCAATGGCATAGGTTTGATTCCTGCACTGGCTGAGACTCACATGAATTGAATTGAATTTAATGTCACGTGGATCGAGGCACAGTGAAAAGCTTTGTCTTGCGAGCAATACAGGCAGATCACAGAGTTAAATAGCATAGATAAGTAAATAATAGGTAAACAGTGGCAAAAACAAAAACACAGGTACAGGCGAATGCTAAGAGTTTGTGAGTCCATTCAGTATTCTAACAACAGTAGGGTAGAAACTATTTCAAAATCGGCTGGTGCGTGTGTTCAGGTTTCTGTATCTTCTCCCTCATGGTAGAGGTTGGAGAAAAACATTGCCAGGGTGGGATGGATCTTTGAGAATGCTGGCAGCCTTTCCTTGACAGCGGGTCTGGTAGATGGATTCTATAAATGGGAGGTTGACCTTTGTGATTGTCCAGGCCAAGTTCAACACTCTCTGTAACTGTCTCCGATCTTGAATGGTACAGTTGCCATACCAGAAACATCCAGACAGAATGCTTTCGATGGCGCACCTATAAAAGTTGGCAAAGGTATTTGCCATCATGCCAAATTTCCTCAGCTGCCTGAGGAAGAAAAGACGTTGGGCCTTTGTAATCAGTGCATCACATGAAGAGCCCAAGAAAACCTGTTGTGCGTGACCACCCCCAGGAGCTTGACACTCTCCACTCTCTCACACCTCTGTGCTGTTAATGTGCAGGAGGAGCATGAGTAATATCCCTCCGAAAGTCAATAATGAGTTCCTTGGTTTTGCTGGCATTGAGAGCGAGGTTGTTCTCAGTGCATCATGAAGCAGTCAACCTCCCCCCTCACCTTAGGCATGGTGACCACGAGCAGTCACCTCTCTCTAATGCAAGAGCAGGCCTCTGGCCTTTTAGAGCTGTGGTAACTTCACCTGTTAGTGTGTAGGTATAAGTGGTTAGGAAGTCAACTGAACCATTTGTTGTTTATTGCAAGGAGAGTGCAATATAAAAGTAAGAATATTATACAACAGTTATGTAAGGGCATCGGTGAAACCATATCTGGAGTACTTTGTAAAAACAGAAGTTGCTGGAAAAGCTCAGTAGATCAGACAGCATCTGTGAAGAGAAATCAGTTAACACTTTGGATCTGATGATCCCTCTTCAGAACTCAAGACTTGCTGAGCTTTTCCAGCAATTTCTTTTCCTCAAAGTATCATGAATCTGATGAATTGTGAGGAAAAGTCACTATACCCAAAACGTTAACTCTGATTTCTCTCCGCAGATGCTGCCAGACCTGCTCAGCTTTTCCAGCAATTTCTGTTTTTACATCTGATTTACAACATCCACGGTTCTTTCAGTTTTTGTTCTGGAGTGCTGTGCACAGTATTTGTCCTTCTGTTTAAGAAAGGACAGAATTGCATTCGAATCAGTTCAACGAAGGATCTTTTAACTGAATCCTGAGCTGCAAGGGTTGCTTTGTGAGGAAACTTTGGCCAAATTGGGCAGGCACTCTTAGAAGTTTTAAAGAAGGAGAGGTGATTTTATTGAAAGACATATTGAAAGATATTTCCCCTGAGGGGAAATAACAGGGAGGATACTGAAACGATATGTCCCTATGTGGGAGGGACTGGAACTAGGGGACAGAACTTTAAAAATAAGGGATCTCCTATTTGGGACAGAGATGAGATTTGTTTCTTTTTTCCTTCAAAGTGTCATGAATCTGATGAATTCTCTTCTTGAGAGAACACTGTGGGAAAAGTCATTGAATCTTTTTAAGGTGGAGATTGGTAGATTCTTGACTAACAAGGGAATCAAATGGTAATGGGACAAGCAGAAAGGTAAAATTGAGAGCAGAAAAGGATCAGCCAGGATTGTAATGAATAGTAGAACAGGTTTGAGGAAACTATGCCCACTCCTAATTCTTATTTTCATATATATTACCCTCTTTGGGACTTATGACCTCTGGTTCAGACAATCCTTAGGTTCCTGCAGGAAAAGTACTTCCATTAAGATGGGCTTTGCCTGTCTCCTTGGAACAGGCAGTCAAAGCATGGCCCAATGGGAACTGGGAAGTTTCACCTGCAGCACGACAGTACAGGAAATTCCCTGCTGTTTTACAAAACATCCTCAGCAAACCTTGCCCCTCTCACCAACCAAACTGCCTTCATTCCTGATACCGAAGGGCCAGTAAGATCCTGACCTAAGTTTCTAAATTTGTTTTTTTTTTACTCATTCGCAGGATCTCTGGCGAGGCCAGATTGGTCTTAAGAGGGTACATTGCTGTGGGTCTGGAGTCACATGTAGGCCAGATAAGGATGGCAGTTCCCCTCCCTAGAGGGCATTAGTGAACCAGATGGGTTTTTCCAACAATCAATTCGTGGTCTCTTAATTCTAGGTTCTTATGGAATTCAAATTCCACCATCTGCTATGGAAAGACTCAAGCTTGGGTCCCCAGGACATCACCTAGGTCTCTGGAATAACAGTTTATTGATAATACCATCGGCCATCCCCTCCCCTCATGGAATACCTGATCTTGGGATTGCTTGGTTGGGAAACTTGAAGAGAATTTTATTCCACATCTCTCTCATGATATGTCTGATTTGCTTAACGGCCCTGTTATGGGCACTAAGAACATTATTTTCAGTCCAATTTATCCATAGTTGGAAAATGTAAATCGTACTTAACTGTATGGATAAGCGAGTTGCCCAAAGGGGAATGTTTTCATGCTCACCAGTAATAGATTTTCTCCCTTGGAGAGGAAATGGTTACAAAAAAAGGTTTATGTCCTGCAACAGAAATAGCAAAGCCTAATGCATTACCAATAAACTTTGCTATTCTCTCATGGAACAGACACTGCTGAAGAGAGTTATTATTTTGATGGGGTTTGATATGAAGCCAAGAGCTGCTCAACTTAAGACACAACTCATTCTCGTTGCAATGTGGCAATGCTTGTATCAACATAATGTCTGAGATAGCTCAACTCAGCTGACACTGCAAACACATTCTGATTCTGAAACTGTAGATAGCTTCAAAAATAAGATATTAAATAATGCTAGTGCAGAAACAGTATTTTCCGCAGCAACCTTGGAATAATATGAGAGCAATCTAACTGCTGTCTGCTCCAGGGCTCCCTGATTGCAGTACAGATTATTATCCAGTATAAGGAAGGGGATACTGCTGGGCCATTAGTGAAGTTCCCTGAATCTATTCTGAATTAAATGTGATTTATTTCCTAGACTGAACCACAGACAATATGAAATGTTTAACAATATATACATGGCTCACCTCCAGCCCAACATTGACACAGAATCACCATGTGCAGTGGAAATAATCCATTGCATGACCACATTTGCATTCCTTTTTTTTTTGCATTTATTAAATAGAGGGAAGAAAGGAAACTGTGCACATTTCCTTGTTTCATTTTACTCAGACTCCTGCAGTTTTCTGAGCTGACAGTCCTCTGATATCCACCCGTTAATTGAAACTCCAGTTCCCACAGTCCTTCTCAGCTGAAACTGCACTTTCGGGTCTCCTCATGTGATGGTTTTCATAACCAAAATTCTAACTTCCACAATTTGTATCAAACAAGCCCTGACTGCCTGCTAGCCTTTCCACCTGAATACCCACCCTGCCCATAGCACTGGCTCCTGTTAACTCTGAGCCGCAAAGTCCTAACTGACCTTCTGATCTGAAGCTTCAACTCCCAGGAAAACACTGGCAACCTCAATTTCTCTGAAAATTGTGAAGGGCAAAGAGGAGTCCCAATGGACAAACAAGGATGATGCCAGGGTATGTAATAGAGTCATAGAGTCATTCAGTATGGAAGCAGACCCTTTGGTCCAACCAGTCCATGTCGAACATGACCCCAAACTAAACTAGTCCCACCTGCCTGTTCCTGGCCCATATCCCTCCAAACGTTTCCTATTCATGTACATATCTAAACGTCTTTTAAATGTTGTAATTGTACCCACATCCACCATTTTCTAAGGAAGTTCATTCCGCACGTGAACGACACTCTGTGTAAAAGAATTTCCCCTCGTGTCTTTTTTAAATCTCTCTCCTCTCACCTGAAAAATGTGTCACCCTAGCCTCGAAACCCACATCCTCGGGAAAAGACAGCTAACATTAACCCTATCTGTACCCCTCATGATTTATAAACTTCTAAAAGGTCACCCCTCAACCTCCTGTGCGCCAGTGAAAAAGGTCCCAGCCTATCAGCCTTTCTTTCTAACCCAAACCTTCCATAACTCTCAACATCCTAGGAAATCTCTTCCAAACCTTCTCCAGCTTAATAATATCCTTGCTATAATGGGGGGTGGCCAGAACTGGACACAGTATCCAGAAGAAACCTATTGGTCACAAGTTAATTATGCATCGTGAATTGGCTCACGGAGTGGGGGGGGTGAGGTTTCATTGTCAAAGTTAATGCCATCATTAGGTGACCTCATCTTCAAATATTTTCGAATGTGAAATTTAAGTGTTGAAGAACTCTACCAACAGTGTGACTGGAAACTACAGGGATAATGTCATAGAGTCCTACAGCATGGAAACAGGCCCTTTGGCCCAAACTGGTCCATGCCGACCAAAATGTCGATCCACACGATCCGCATCTTCCTGCACCTGGCCCAAATCCCTCTATACCTTTCCTATCCATGTATTTATCCAAATGCCATTTAAATGTTGTTAATGTACCCCCCCCCCCCCCAAACCACTTCCGCTGCCAGCTCATTCCATATGCCTACCACCCCCTGTGTAAAAATGTTGCCCCTCAGGTTCCCTTTTATTCTTTCCCCTCTAACATTGAACTGATGCCCTCTAGTCTTCAATTTCCCAACCCTATGATAAAGACTGAGTGCATTCACCCTATCCATGCCTCTCATTATCTTATATACTACTTTAAGAACCCCCTCAGTCTCCTATGCTCTAAAGAAAAAGTCTTAGCTTGTCCAACCTTTCCCTACAACTCAACTCCTGGCAATATCCTTGTAAATTTCTTTTGTACTCTTTCCAGTTTAATAACATCCTTCCTCTAGCAAGGTGTTCAAAACTGAACACAATATTCCAAGTGCAGTCTCACCAACGTCCTGTACAACTGCAACATAACTTCCCAACTTCAATACTCAGTGCCCTGACTGATGAAAGCCAGTGTCCAAAAGCCTTCTTCACTACCCTGTCTACATGGGACTCTACTTTCAGAGATCCATGTACCTGAATTCCAAGGCCCTTCTGTTCCATTACATTCCTTAAGGCCCTACCATTCACCTCCTACCTTGATTTGACTTTCCAAAATGCAATAGCTCACACTTATCTATGTTAAACTCTATTTGTCATTTCTCAGCCTACTTCCCCAGCTGATTAAGTTCCTGCTGCAATTTGATAACCTTCCTCACTGCCCACGATACTGCCTATTTTAGTGTTATCTGAAAACTTCTTAATCATACCTTGTACAGTCTCATCCAAATCATTTGATATCGATAACAAACAGCAATGGGCCCAGCACCGACCACTGAGAAACATCACTAGTCACAGGCCTCCAGTCCAACAAGCATCCGTCCGCTATTAACCTCTGCTTCCTACCATCAAGTCAACTGTGTATCCAATTTGCCAGCTCCGCCTGGATTCCATGTGATGTAACCTTCCAGAGCAATCTACCATGTGGAAACTTACCAAAGGACTTAGTGAAATCCATATAGACTACATCTACCATACTGCACTCGTCAACCTTCCTGGTGACTTCATCAAAGAACTCTAACAAATTTCTGAGGCACAATCTCCCATGCACAAAGCCATTCCGACTATTCCTAATCAAATCAAATAGAGTCATAGAGTCATAGAGATGTAAAAATTCATTTGGTTCACTTAGAGTCATGGAGTCATAGAGACATACAGCGCAGAAACAGACCCTTCGGTCCAACCCATCCATGCCCACCAGATAACCCAACCCAATCTAGTCCCACCTGCCAGAACCTGGCCCATATCCCTCCCAACCCTTTCTATTCATATACCCATCCAGATGCCTTTTAAATGTTGCAATTGTACTAGCCTCCATCACTTCCTCTGGCAGCTCATTCCATACACATACCACCCTCTGCATGAAAAAGTTGCCCATTAGGTCTCTTTTATATCTTTCCCCTCGCACCCTAAACCTCTGCCCTCTAGTTCTGGACTCCCCAACCCCAGGGAAAAGATTTGCCTATTTACCCTATTCATGCCCCTCATAATTTTGTAAACCTCTATAAGGTCACCCCTCAAGCCTCCGATGCTCCAGGGAAAACAGCCCTGCGCCTCCACTTTCAAGGAGTTATGAACCTGCACTCCAAGGTCTCTTTGTTCAGCAACATTCCCTAGGACCTTACCATTAAGTGTATAAGTCCTGCTAAGACTTGCTTTCCCAAAATGCAGCACCTCACATTTATCTGAATTAAAATGTATGTATATCTTATCACTCAGAATCTTCTCAAATAACTTAACTAACACAGATGTTATTGGTCTGTAGTTTCCAGGTTTTTCTTTGCAAGTCTTCTTGAATAAAGGCACAACATTCGCTACCCTCCAGTCTTCTAGGACCTCACTCTTGGCTAACAATGATGCAAAATATCAGACAGGACTCCCTCAATTTCTCCCTCAATTGTTGCAGTGTTCTTGGATATACCTGGTCAGCACCAGGAGATTTATCTACCTTCCTACATTCCACTACATCCAACATCTTCTCTACTGTGATATTGAATTTGCCCAGGATATGACCACTAACTTCCCCATGTATTGGAATGTGCTGAAGTTAAAAAGGATGTAATCATGGCCATGCAGTTCCTGTCTCCTATAGGGATTACCAAGGGGATGAAAGATTATCGGAGATATGCAGGAATGTAGAGTTAAGGTTAAAATCAGATCAGCCATATGTCTTATTGATTGGTAGAGCAGACCGGAAGGGCGAACGGCTGAATCTTGTTCCTTGTTTGTAAGCAGGGCCTTAGAAAATCTCCTGCAGTTGGCATCGTACTTTCATTCAACATCCACATATGTGCCTTTTTCAGTGCAACTCTTGAGATTGTGATTAGCAATGGGCAGACTGACTGATTTCATTCAACCCCAACATAATCCTGGCACAGGCCCAACGTGAGCTGTTGTGCTCTGGCTAAGGTCAGTTACTTCAGCACCTATTACAAGAGGCATACCGTGTATTTACGTAGCACCTAGTGACTTCCTCAAGCTTTACAACTGGTAAATTACATTCTGAAGTGCATTCAAACTATTTAAACCACCCTATCAGCCTATTTGCACATAGCAAGATTGCATAAACAGCAAATAAGTGAATGGCCAGATAATCTCATAGGTTTTGTTGAGGAACGAATTGGCTTAGATGTCAGTAAAATCCTCTGTCTTATTCAAGTTGCTCCATTGATCCTTTTATAAATCCACCTAACTGCCTCAGGTTAAAATCTTATCTAAAAGATAAGATATTGAACCTGTGATGCTCTGATCTGTCTTGTTAAGGGCAACAGCGATTGCTATAATCACTATTCACGTAGTGCCCACTCAGTATACTCACGTACTCAATATTCAGATCTAACCACTTGCTAACTGATATGCCATCCATTCTGACAAACCTCTCCATCTACTTTATATGAGGTTTCATGGTGAGTGCTCTGTAATTGACAGGTAGGTATGCAACTGTATTTGTCTGGATATGATTTATGACCAAGCACTGTTTTACTCTGAGATGATAAATAATTGAAAAGTTAATCTAGGCAGAAAAGACAGTTTTAACACTTGGGGTGATAAAATTGAATCACATTTAACTGAAAGTTCATATCACTTCCTGATACTGTTCTGTCACATTGATTTGTACAGTGGAATCCTAATGAACCTCTCACAGTTTTGAAATAAAACACATTGTTTGATGCATAAACCCTACAAATGACTCATAAACATAGTCCATCCCATAATACCAAGTGAGTATTTCTACTGACTGATAAACTATTCCTCTGAGACCAGGAGTCCCAGGCTGGACTCTAGGATTGATTTCAGCTACAACACTGGGGCAGTAATTGGCCAAGTTGGATTTGTCCTGCTTTTTCTGTGCAAGACATATCAGGGCAATTTTCCACATCATCGAGTAGATGCCAGTGTTGTAGCTGTACTGCCACAGCTCGACTAGGGGCGTGGCAAGTTCTGGAGCACAAATCTTCAAGACTGTTGTTATCAGGGACCATAACCTTTGCAGTATCCACTGAGCCCAACCATTTCTTGATATCATGCAGAGTGAACTGACTTGGTTGAGAATTGGCATCTATGATGCTGAGAACCTCTTGGGGAAACCGAGATAGATCACGCAGTCAGCACTTCTGGCTGAAGATTGGTGCAAATGCTTCAGCCTTACCTTTTGCACTGATGTACTGGGGTCTTCCACTATTGAGGGTGGGGATAGTTGGGGAGTCGTCACATCCACTGAGTTGTTAAATTGTCCACTGTGATTCAAGATGGGATGCTGCAGGACTGCAGTGTTTAGACCCGATGCATTGGTTATGAGATTACATAGCCCTGACTATTGCATGATTTTCTGCAGTTTGGCTGCAAGTAACCTTGTGTATAGTTTCACCAGGTTAACAGTTTATTATTAGCTAGGAATGATGCTGCTCCTGGCATGCCCTCCTGCATTCTCCATTGAACCAGGATTGATCTTCCAGCTTGATAGTGTTGGTAGAGCACAGGGTATGGCAGCCCATGAGGTTACAGAGTTAGGTTGAATGTATCAGCTGTTATAGATGAAGCTGAAACACTTGCAACAATCTTCAAATAAACATGCCAGATTAATGATCGATCTCAGCCACCTCTGGAGATCCCAGCATCACAGATGCCAGACTTCTGTCAATTTGATTCATTCTACATGATATTATGAAACAGTTGAAGACTGGATACTGCAAAGTCAATGGGACCTGACAATATTCCAACAACAGGACTGAAGACTTGTGCTCCAGAACCTGCCAGACCTCTGGCCAATCTGTCCTAGTACAGCAACCGCATTGGCAAATATCCAACATTGTGGAAAACTGACCCCGAAGGTTATCCAGTGCAGCTTCAGTGCTAACATTAAAAAAATGACAAGTTGAACCTGGTCAAATACTGCTCTATTTGTCTCCTTTCAATCACCAACATGGTGATGGAACAGATTGTCAACAGTGCATTGAGCAGCACATGCAACTGAAGCTGCACTCAGTTTGGGTTCTTTCAAGACCACTTCGCTCCCGATGTCAATAGAGCCTTGACAAAGAAACTGAACTCCAGGGGTGAGGTGGGAGTGATTGGCCATGACTTCAAGGTTACATTTGACCAAGTATAGCATCAAGGAACCATGCAAAGCTGGAATCATTTAAAATTAAGGGAAAACCATCCACTAGCTGGTTTTACAGTGGGGGCCAATAGGCAGTGTTTGTGTGACTGTACACGAGGAGTGAATGGGCATTCTTGTGAGTATGAGAGTGGGAATAAGTGGGGTTATTCGAATGGCACCATGGAGGAGGAACTTCAGCTATGTGTAGAGACTGGAGAAGGTAGGCTTGTTCTTCTTAGAGTTGAATAGGTTAAGAGGAGATTTATAGAACTTACATAATTTATGACAGTGTTTTGATCAGCTGTTCTATTGCTGATCATAAATAGTTTTAACAATGTAACTATGAATCTGTTTCCAGCGGCTGAAGTATCAGTAGCCAAAAAAACACAGATTTAAGATAATTGGCAAAAGAGCAAGAACTGATTAAAAGAAAACATTTTCTTACACAGTGAGTTGTCATGGTCAAATGCAGAATGTTTGAAGCTGTCTTTATTATCATATTTTAAAAAAGGGTGTCAGATAACAACTTGCAGGGAACAAATCTCATGGCTATGGAAAAGAGTAGGGAATAGGGATGAATGAGGTAGCTCTGCCAAAGAGCTAGCATTGGCACCGTGGGCCAATTGTCTTTGAATTCTTTGCTTGTGCAATGACAGTGTTTGTGAGTCTCTGTAATCAAGTGATTGGAGAATCTTTGTGGCTTTATAGAATGAAGATGGATTGACTTGAATGGTCGATTGCTTCAATCAAATTTTACTTGCATCACAACAAAAATCTTTAATCTTACATATTGACATCATGTCTTTACTACATATTTAAGCTGATTCGCAGCAACGACCTGCTTAATGTATGTCCCCTATTTCGCCTTTCTACTGCTGTTCTGAATGAGATTGTCAATTGACTTGGCAACATTTAACAATGCCAAACAAGGGTAGGCAACCTTTTAATGACATTGTATGAATGGATTGATGCCTTCATTCAAATTCCTGAGTGTACCATGTTTGGGTAATTGCTATATTGATCTACTTGCTATTAAAATCTGATCATACTCTATCATTCTGAGCGTAATTAACATGATGCCATCAAAATGTGTCAGGTCAATTGTTAGACCCATTTAGTACTTAGTTTCAGAATGGATAACACCAATTATAGCTCTTCAAATATTTTTACAGGAAAACCAACATGTTCTGCAATTACTGTAATTCTGCCAGTGCTTGAGGAATTCCAAGTTATTCAAAGACTGCATCCGTCACTATTGACAGTGGCTTTTGATATTGCGAGAAGCTTTCTAACCAATAAAGATTTATTCATTATTTAATTTCACAGAAATAATAAAAATCTGGCCTCTTGTTTGTTATTGTAAATGCACTTGACCTGATTTTAGTTAGGCAAATATATTAAATGGAAGTCTGCATTTCCTCTACCACCAAACCATTTGCTAGAAACTTGGCTTCCTGGTATGTTTTCCTTGGATTCCTGAAGAAGGGCTCATGCCCGAAAGGTCGATTCTCCTGCTCCTTGGATGCTGCCTGACCTGCTGCGCTTTTTCAGCAACACATTTTCAGTTCTGATCTCCAGCATCTGCAGTCCTCACTTTCTCCTTCCTGGTATGTTTTGTCAAGCATCTCTTCCTCTTTTGCTGTTAGCCCTCTGTAAAGACTCGGTCAGGTCAGGATGAGGATAGTGTGGTTTCTTTTCCTGTCAAGGTTTTAAAGGAATATGAAATGAAGGAATTTCATGGGCGTCATGAGGATCGCAAAAGTTAAGAGTTTCCATGACATTAGGGAATGACATCCCAGTGGTTCCTCATGGCCATCTAAGAACCTCTGATATAGAAAGAACTTGCAATAACAGAACACCTTAAAGGTAGTGGAATCAAAGAATATTGTAATGTAGTTACTATTGTAATAATAGCAAGTGTAGCAGTGAATTGAGCATTGAAAACTCCCACAAACAATAAACTATCATAACTTTCTAGAAATTACAGCTAAGTGTCAAATAAGTGTTCTCATCCACTTAATTGATTTTAAAAATGCTTTAAACGGTTTAAATTAGCTGTCATTCTCTAACATTACAAAGAGTAAGGCATCCAACAGAGGTATACTAACATCTTCAAAACCCTAAACCATGATGCTGGCTGCTGTATCAAGTCCAAGTAGGCCCAAGTAGGGACTCTTTCAAAATCATTGGAGACGACGTTAAGATTTTGTACTCTCACCATTCCTTTCCATCTTCGTTATTGACTTTATCATAAGGATGGTCATGACTGGTGCAGATTTTGGCATCCATGGAAAAATACCAATTAATAGACCTAGCTTTCACAGACAACATCATCCTGTTGGCTGAGAAATCCTGAACAAAGCAAGGCATGACCACCAGGTATCAAATTTGGCCCATGTATCAGCTGTAGGAAGAGCAAAACAACGCAACATGACAGGAACAATACCTCTCTATCGTGATTGGATCACAGTATATTATGGACATCACCCATTTCCCCGAGCCAGGAAGCAAATGTCCAACATGGTGACTGACTTCTTTGCAAGAATTGGCAAAGCAACTTTGGTCTTCCAGCAACCCAATACAGTGTGGGTATCCAACACCATCAACAGGGTAATGAAAGTGAAATCTACCCTGGTAAGGTATGGAAGATGTCATAAAAGTATGACTTTTCCACCAATGTCGCCTATGTAAAAACCTGGATATCACAAAAAGGATGTGCTGTAGGACAGGTCATAGAGAGATTGGGAGGGATATTGAGACATTGTGATGGAGAGACAACTTATGATGACAGGGTATTTCATTTAACATCTGGCCAGAGTGGAATGGCCACCACCAGGATGAAGAAGAACATGGGACTGGCCAAAGAAGATGTGGTGAAGTACATTTAAGGAGAACCTTAAAAAGTGGGACACTACCTCACCTGGAACAAAAAGATTTAAATGGAATGGTTGTTAAATATTGCTACCCATTGTTCATATGGGACCAGAGAAATTATGTTAAAGTCACCATTGAGTCAGAACACTCAAGACTTTAAGCATATAATCTGGGCTGACAGCTTTGAATTTAATTAAATATAAGACTTAGAAGAAGGTTCTGAAGGACAGTCACTCCATCCAAAATGTTAATTCTGCTCTCTCGTCACAGATACTACCAGACCTGCTGAATTTTTCCAGCAATTTCTGATTTTGTTTTTGAGGCCTAGCATTTGTCTTATCTCACCATTGAACATCAAAAAATCCCAAGGCATCAGCATCAAAATTAGGTTAACTGTTTACGCATCTCACCTTATAAAGAGTTAAAAATGTGATCTTGCTGTGTATAATGTGGTTGCATCTATTTGCATAGCAACATTGTCTGTTAGATAACTTGCTATATGGGGTGTCCTAATATTGAGAGAAGATGTTGGTCAAGTCCAATTTCTTCCTCTTGACAGTTAGCCCAAGGTGAAGTCTTTTGATTATGAGGATCAAAATAAATTAAATCCCTAAAAAACAAGTGTGATCTGTGGAAGAATGTTTTAATATGCAACAGGACTAAGGAGCACATCATAATGAGGTAATAATGTCTGTCCACTCAGGGCAAACAGGATGTTCTCAAATATGTAGTGGCTGCATTTGGAGCCATGCGTCGTGACTGACTAATGGGTTTATTTAGTTTTATGAGGTTTGGTTGGGAATGCCTAAGCTGCTAGCAGGAATGTTGGAGATCCTCAGCAGATTAGACTCAATGGATGCTTAACTATGAGAAACTACCAACTATGAACATTCTAACTCAGCAACATTCAAATTCTATGCAGGAGTAGCCCATTCAGCCCCTCAAGCTGTTCTCCCATTCAATAAGATCATGTCTGATCTGTGACGTAATTCCATATACCAGCCTTTGGCTTATCCCTTAATATCTTTTAACTAAAATTTATCTGCCTCAGATTTAAACTTAAAACCGATTCAGCATGTACTGCCATTTGTGGAATAGAGTTCCAAACATCTACCACTCTTTGTGTGTAGAAATGCTTCCTAATATCTAATATCTCTCCTGAATGGACTGGCCATAATTGTCAGACAATTCTCTCTACTTCTGGAATCCCCAAGACTGACACTCTCATGCATCACTGTGGGAGTGCAGCATTGTTAGAGATGCCGACTTTCAGATGGGTCATTTAGGTTTCATTTCCCTGCTTGGGTGGTGTAGAATATCCCCATGGCAATATTTAAAACAGAGTGGAGAAATTTTCCAAAGTGTATTGACCAATATTTATTCCTCATTCAACATCACAAAAACAGGCTCTGTACTGATATTCTTAGCAGCTTTCTATGCAGGTACCTGCTGCAGTTCCTGCAAAGTGACTCTACCTCAAAAGTATTTAACTGGCTGTGAAACACTTTGGTAAATAATTGTCAAGAAAGGTTTAAGACACTTAACAGTCTTTACTTTCATTATATAGTTCCTTGTGCCTGCTCCACCAGTCAGAATGGTCATAGCTAATTTTCTACCTCAATTCCACTGACTTACGTCATGGTGAACTGCTGCCTCACAGGGTCGCAAGTTCAATTCCACTCTCAGGTGACTGTCTGTGCGCAGTTTGCACATTCGCCCTGTGTCTGCATGGCTTTCCACTGGGCGCTCAGTTTCCTTCCACAATCCAATGATGTGCAGGCTAGGTGGAGTCGCCATTGGAAATGCAGAGTTATTGGATAGGGGAGTGGATCTGGGTGGGATGCTCTTCGGTGGGTCAGTGTGGACTTGATGGGCTGATCATCTGCTTTCACATTATAGGGATTCTATGACCTCCCAGTTCCCCATATTCCTTATTTCCCTGAGACCAAGAATCTATTTTCCTCAGCCTTCAGTATACTCAGTGACATAGCATCCAAAATGCTGTGAGATACAGAATTTCAAATCCTCACGACCTCTGAGTGAACATAAATTCACAGCTGGCCTGAAAAATTTGAAGATTCGTTTAACTCATTATAATGTTAACAGTCTGCTCTTGTTTAACACAAAAGAAATTTAAGTGGGATTTGATGCCAAAGTGTGCAGCTTTATACATGCTTGGAACGAATAGCTGCACACTCAGAGCAGCAACTGGTCACTAGCAATTGTAACAATACTGGTGATAAAGACAGATGACAGTTAATGTATTCATGTCACTTTCTTCCACACATGTGCTTTGCAGAGACATTAAGAGATTTCTTTTGTACAGGTTGATGCCTCAATTAAAATACTAAATCATATAATGCGTCTAATGAGAAGAAATATCATTGGACCATGGGGCCTCCCGACAATTAATACCCTCATCCCTCCATCTCTTATATTGACCCATAGGTAGCAGGGGTCTCACCATGCGGGGACCCCAACAAGCAAACTGATGCCGGCTGCTTGCAGGCTTTCAGTGTCTCATTATCAGAAATGGTGGCACTGAGAGCCTCGCCATTTCCTGCCCATGCTGTTGACCACCAGTGAATGGGACCATTGTTATCTGTTTTAAATCCAGTCCAATAGATGGAACAATGCCTTCCACAATTTTCTCAGATGCGCTCATTTTACTATCTTTTCCATAATTCCAAGTATTATGGACCAGACCAAACCCCCAAAGTATAATAATAGGATAGCCTAGATCCCAATTTTTTTCTTATTTTAAAGGCAAGTGCTAGGCGTTGCATTCCAGATGCAATTCAATTGGTCAAACTACTACTTGAAGCAAGACACATTTTACTCATACACTATAATTAAAAGGAGGAGAAAGTGAGGTCTGCAGATGCTGCCTGACCTGCTGCGCTTTTCCAGCAACACATTTTCAACTATAATTAAAAGACAACAAAAGAATGCATAAATTTTAATAACTTAACTCTATTGGAAAATTAACAGAATAATAGATTATTTAACTACAAAGCATCAATTGTTCCAGTATAGTAATATCTCATAAACACACCCTTGGCAAAGGCAAATTCAGTAAAATAGAATTTCACATGCAATTGCAGGAGCAGGAAGAGAACCCCAGATTTAAGCTGTAACAGAGAGGGGAATAAGAGCTTCCACATCCAGCTTCAAGACCCCAGCAGCTGCTCCTGAGAAACAAAAACTAAAAATCTTGGTTCTGTGGGAACTTGACCCCACTCATTTAGGCTACTTCTACTGTTCCATCTTTTTTACAAAAAAAACCAATGCTTCTCAAACTGTTTACTTTATTGGCTCTGATTAGACTGATTGGCACCTTTCTTCATGAAAAAATCCTGGATAAAATACACCCCTTAAAACCACAATATTGTCATACAAGCACAAGTCCATGTGTGTCAGCCATTGTCAACAGCTTTCACTGTTCACCTTGTATGCCACCAGGACTCAAAAAAAAAAGAAACAAATTTCAACAGAACAATTCAAAATTGAATAATTTCCTACTGCAATCCAGTTGATGGTGGGCTCTGCAGGAAGTTTACTAGAAATGCAGTTGAACATCAAAATGCCAAATGCCAAAATGACACTGGCACCTCGCGGACAGGCCCTGTGACACCACTTCATGTGGACTCAGCTTTCTTTGGGAGGGTGTGTTTGCCCAGGTGTGAAGACCATGAACAGTCCGTTGAACTATCTGTGAAGAGTTTACTCTCTGGTAATAAAGAGGGCCTTCTGCAGCCCCATGACACAGATATCCTTCTACATTCAGCAAATACTCAGACAGCAGAAACCCATTAATCAAACAGGAAATCATTCATAGTCAAGCACCCTGTGGTGTGATACCAGCCTCTTTATAGTCCGTATCGGTAGCAGGTAGGAAGCAGAAAAGAGTCTCAAAAAATAAGGAGATGCTTCTCTGTTCAAAGCAACCTTCTAAGAACCTCTTTCAAAGTTCTAAAGTACGTATTGATGTTTTTAAATATCATCGCAGCAGGAAGTGAAATGTCTGTTAATTTCAGTGAAACCTACACTCGAGTTTAACTCTACCTTATACTGTGATTATAAAGGCTGTACCATCCTGCCCATAAGAAGGCATACAGTAGATCAGCCTTTCTTAGTTGTGGAATAGATTATAAGAGCAAAGAAGCTGTAAAGGATTTTGGTTAGACCTCTTCTAGAGTATTGTGTGGAGTTCTGGTCACCACAGTATAAGAAGGGTGCGATTGCATAAGAGAGGGTGCAGAGAAAATTCACCTAAATGTTGCCAGGGATGGACCACTCTAACTATGATGAGAGGCTGGATAAGCTCAGGTTGTTTTCTGTAGAGCAGAAAGGCTGGGAGGGTAGGCATTTGATTGAGGTGTATCAGACTATGAGGGGCACGGACAGGGAGAGTAAAAAGCGACTGTTACCCTTAGTTAAACGATCAGCACCAGGGGACGTAAGTTTATGGTGAAAGGCAAGAGGTTTCATGGAGATCTGAAGAAGAAAGATTTTCACCAGAAGGTGGTGGGGAATCTAGAATACACTTCCTGGGACAAGAGTTGAATCAGGAAACGTCACAACTTGTAAAAAGTATGCAGTACTTGAGTACTTGAAGTGTCATGACATTCAAGGCTCTGGGCCAAGTGCAGGAAAGTGGGAGAGTAGTTTGGTGCTGGCTCGATGGGCCAAAGGACCTCCTCTTTGCTGTATGAATCGTTGGCTGTTCTACGACTGAGCTGAGTTTGCAAGCGTATGCCTTCACGGTGCCATCTAGTGGTGGCATTCACAGTAAGTGCACCCTATCGCATGCAGTTCCTATGTACTTCCAGCTGAAATAATCATTTTCATTGTTAAAGATCATACAGCACTGTCCATAGTTTGGCTTGCTGCACACCACCCTGTTCAATAGAAGACCAAATAAATTAAATACAGCAATGGAAGTCAAATTGATTATTATTGAAGACTGCGAGCATCAATTCTCTGATTGATTGGCTTAATAATAGATTGATAAATTACCATTCAATCTCTGGAGAAGAAGGGAGGGGGCATAGTTTGTGAAATGCATGTTACTTGCAAAATAATGATGATGATAATAAAATTTGCACTTTATTCTATTCCATATACTTCAGGTAGATTACAGCACCACAAGCAAGGCCCAGGAAGAGTGTGTGGATGAAGTCACAGCATTAATTTTACAAATACACCTAACTAATTGGAAGTCTCGCCCACGAGGCACATACATCAAGACATTACTAACACAGAAGCACTGAGCAGTGATTTGAAGTCCCACGTCTACATGGCTAGAGGTGAGCATCGCTCCGGTTAGTGCACATTTAGAAATCCCTGCCCTTGCATCTGGTTTGGACAGAACTGGCCAGCCTAAAATAACAACTCCTTCATGTTCTGTAAACTTTTCCTGTAATGTCAGCACTGAAGACTTTGAAGAGTTTGGAAAGTCTTTGCAACTTTAAGTAACAGCCCCTTTAGTAATGAGAGCAATTAACTAAACACTGTACTTCAAATTAGTACTGGAGAATCATAATGTACTTCAGAATAATGATCTGCCAAGCCAACAAATTTAGACAAATGGGAGACATCAAAGCTTTCTAATGGGCAATGAATTTGTTTTTTTTTTGCTGAAGAGTACATTTGACAGAGAACCTGGGGAGGTAAAGAGTAGATCACCCTTGATTAAGTTACTGGTGTATACATTTTATACACTTAATTGATTACACAAATTTTCTAACTTATGAGAATTGAAGGTCATTTTGTTGCTAAAATTATAGTATGTCTTATTACTACTAATGAATTTTCCCTTCTCCTCACCTACAAACCCCATCCCATTTACCATACATTCCTCACAATAATCAAATTAAATCTGCATCGCTACTTCCCATGATGAAGGAGGAGCAGCACTCCGAAAGCTAGTGCTTCCAATTAAACTTTTTGGACTACACCCTGGTGTTGTGTGATTTTTAACTTTGTACACCCAGTCCAACACTGGCATCTCCAAATCATGACTCCCATATTTTATGTACAGCCAAAACAATCTGCACCTCAAAATGTAGCAGGTTATCGGGTCAGTCTGAGGTTTATATGCCCCAGTACAGGTAGTTCTTATATAATGCAATGGTTGTATTATTGTGCAACCTCGCATTATAGAAAAATCACACTTTAGAAGCAGTGCTTAAAGTGTTGGTGATGTAATTGTGTTACAGCCAACAAATTTAAAAAGTTTATGCTTTAGAAACAGTGTCCCCAATTCATCAATTGCACTACTCCAAATTTGCGCTAACGAAACATGCATTACAGCAGAAGGACCTGTACAGTGGAGGACTTTAATCTTTTGGATTTCCCTCACAGAGGGTGCCTTTCTATCTGAAGCAGGCAATTTACTCTTTGCAGTGCATTGAATCATTTGACATTGGTCATTCCTTCTCCATGGTGACTCCTATGGAGCTGTATGTGTCACGTATCAACAATTTTTTTTTCTTTTCAATCCACCTTTAGATTGTGCTGAAGCATGTAATCTCTGTACTTCAACATGTTGATTGGTTTGCCATCTCTCATTTATCCTCAGTAATTGTATTATTGGTGAAACCAATATGTTCCTATCCTCAGTTCCAATATTTTGGGATTGCTTATTTGGCAAGACTTCTGTCACAGTTACAGGGCATTCTTCCTGGGAAGATAAGAAACTTAAAAATTCTGTTTCATCTTCTCTTCTGAAAGGCCTCAGCGGCTAACATCAGACTAGAACCTGTCACAGCTATTTGTTCACCCATCTGTATTGCAATCCAAGTTATATCATTATAGATTCATCAATTGGCTCAAGTGGGGCTTATTGCTCATTGACTATCTCATTGCTTGTGCTTCTTCACCACCAATACTGATTTTTGTCTGAATTCTCTTTCATTTTGATAGCAGTAGAAACCATTTCTCCCAAAGCAATATAGTCCAAACTTTCCATCTCAGTGACAGTTTGAAACAAAATTCCTCTACCCACATAACTAATCTCAATGGATTCTGTTTGGGTTCCACCTTGAATCGAGGGATCCCCATGAAATTGTCTCCCAACCTTTAACCAGTTATTCCATGACCGACTATTCTTTCATTTATAAGTTTATATTTTATAGTTTAATTCCTTCTGTCATCAGAAGATTGCGGTTGAAACATGTAATTCAAGTCAAGAGTGAAAGTTCTCAATGGTGAAGTATGGATGTTGAATAGTAATTCCTGCTGGCATGAAACTTGCCCAATTCTGATGCTGGAAACTTTTTCAGTTCTAACAACTTGAAGATTTCTATCCAAACTCCTCTGGCTCAGAACTCCATTAAATAACAACATTTCAGCCGCGGCGACTGTTCTTCTCAGAGAAACTTTACTTTCTTCTGAGACCTCGAACCTTCTTGTTCTGCAGTCAAAGCTAAACCAATGGCTTTCTGATTTGTTGTAAACTCTGCACAGTAAACATTCCACACATTAGCACCAAAATGGTTCAAATGATTTTTTGATCTATTTAAAAATTTAAGTTCACAGAACTGTCACACTTCCATCTGCCTCTACTTATAATCGAAATCTCAAAATGTAGTGTATTTATTATGCAACTTTCATGACAGCGAGTAGCTATTTGACATCTTGCTTTGCTGTGACAGTGTCCTACTTTGGCACATTTTCAGGAAGCAATCTATTGTGTGGCAGAAAATAATTAAATTCTTTATGGAATTCTTAATTCGCATCGTCTCTGCCAGCTCCACAGCCATGAAAATATTTTTTGTTTATATTGTCTGATAGCTGTCCTACTCATTGTACTCATGTCATTTCTGTTTTTTCTACTTTGAAAACTGGTCACTTGTGCCAAGGTCACCTCTTAAGATTTATTGTTTCCAGACTTCTGCTTGACTTGCTATTTGAATGGTTTTCTCTAGAGTGAAAGTGTCTTTTGGCTGCATGTCCAGTTTCCTTTGAATAAACCAATCAAAGGCGATTCCTATAATTTATCCTGTAATTTGGGGCGGCACAGTGGTACACTGCTGTCTCACAGCACCAGCATCCCAGGTTCAATTCCAGCCTCGGGTGACTGCCTGTGTGGAGTTTGCACATTCTTCCTGTGTCTGCGTGGGTTTCCTCCGGGTGCTCCGGTTTCCTCCCACAATCCAAAGATGTGCAGGTTAGGTGAATTGGTCATACTAAATAGTCAGGGGTGAATATGGGGAATGGGTCTGGGTGGGTTACTCTTCGGAGGGTCGGTGTGGACTTGTTGGGCTGAAGGGCCTGTTTCCACACTGTAGGGAATCTAATTTAATCTCTTATGAATTCTGTGTTGAAATGACCATTGTTGCATTGATCCAGTAATCTGCAAAGGTCATTAATGAAATCATCTG
The DNA here is from genome assembly GCF_004010195.1 of Chiloscyllium plagiosum. Lineage (NCBI taxonomy): Eukaryota > Metazoa > Chordata > Chondrichthyes > Orectolobiformes > Hemiscylliidae > Chiloscyllium > Chiloscyllium plagiosum. Next base: position 13,377,334 of record NC_057740.1, read on the forward strand.
TTGATTCCCCTGGATATTGAACTTCTCTCTTAAATATTGTACTTCTCAAAATTATATATGTTCTGATATTAAACAAAAAAATATTGTGTACTTCTTCAAAATTATCTGTTTTTTGTTTTATCTGACAACATTATCAAATATAAATCCATTGTTTATAGAACAGCACTTAATCATTCAATTCTAATTCATTATCTAATTCAGAAGCTACTCCGTATCATAAGGATTGTTTTCTCCAAAATGTCCAAAATTCTCTGTTTTCTTTGGCCTATCTCTGAAATTAAATCCTTGTGATAATATTATTTCTGATGCTATATCTTCACAATGTGGAATATTTGTTTTCCTTAATTAAAAGGCTTTACTTTTCAGTAATAACAATGCTGTTGATCAGTACTGCTGCATTCAAAAATTTTACTGTCAAATTGGAGCATTTACACCTTCTGGAGATTAAAATTAATTACTGCTGCCTATTTTGCAGTGTGTTTGAATGACTCCCGCTGTTTGCAACCTTAATAAATAACGCCCATTTTGCTAACAGCTTTCCTGACTGTGGTTTTAATAGTCATAGTTTTAATAAATGACCCCTGCTAATTGCAACTTAATGAAATAAATCTCATTTCTCTCAGCTTTTTCTATGCCCCATGATTTAAATAAATGCTTCCTGCCTTCAGCACGGACTGAGTGAAGGATCTCCTGCTTTTCTGTGTCTTAATAAAATCTCCTAACTTCCTTCTCCCATTATATCAGGGCTGTTTAAGTTTTCTAATCTGTCCCTTTATCACTTTAAGCCCAGGATGTCCCAGGATCTACAACCTCGCGTTGATTTTATTGTCCTTGATTTCCTTTGCTGTAGTTGTGCGTGTCTATCTATCTGAGCTGTAGGTCTTTCCTTTACTTTCCACTTACTCAGTCTGTAATTGGTGTCACTTGTTAAAGCTTCCTTTGCCAATCAGGAGTTTTAACCTTACTCATGGAGCCTTTGAAAGCTGAATCACTCTTTGGCTGAACTCTTACTCAGATTGTTCTTATGGACCACCACCATGTGATGGGTCACTGCTTGGGGCAGACTACATGACTACCTGAACTTCATGAGCGTTCATTAGCAGAGGGATTGAATTCAAGGGTCGTGAAGTGATGTTGCAGCTGTACAGGACCTTGGTTAGGCCACTTTTGGAGTAATGTGTGCAGTTCTGGTCGCCTCACTTTAGGAAAGATGTGGAAGCTTTAGAGAGGGTGCAGAGAAGATTTACTAGGATGTTGCCTGGAATGGAGAATAGGTCATACGAGGATAGGTTGAGAGTGCTAGGCCTTTTCTCATTGGAACAGTGAAGGATGAGGGGTGACTTGATAGAGGTTTATAAGATGATCAGAGGAATAGATAGAGTAGACAATCAGAAACTTTTTCCCCGGGTACAACAGAGTATTACAAGGAGACATAAATTTAAGGTGAAGGGTGGAAGGTATGGGGCGATGTCAGGGGTAGGTTCTTTACCCAGAGAGTGGTGGGGGCATGGAATGCGTTGCCTGTGGGAGTGGCAGAGTCAGAATCATTGGTGACCTTTAAGCGGCAATTGGATAGGTACATGGATGGATGCTTAAGCTAAGATAAATGTTTGGCACAACATCATGGGCCGAAGGGCCTGTTCTGTGCTGTATTGTTCTATGTTCTATGTTCTAACTTTAAGAAATAAGGATAGCATTTAAAAGTGCCTTTCCCTTAAAGACGATTATGTCTACTCGGATGAGGGTAGAAATGTGGTCACCTTTCCGTACAAGCTGATAACGTGTGGAGCTGGAAATAGCACAGCAGGTCAAGCAGCATCCGAGGATGAAAATAGTCAACGTTTCAGACATAACTCTTCTTCAGGACTTCATTTTCTGCACACACTGAACTCTAGCATCACCGGCGTGGAAATACAGAAAGTCTCCAATTACCCAGCACATAGTGTTTCAAGCAAAAGCAAAACTAAGCCACATTTGGGTTCACTGACGAGAACTTGCAACTCAGTTCACCTGTAAACCCCCCCACCAGAGAGATGATGGCTTTATGGTATTATCACTAGACTATTAGTCCAGAGAGCCAGGTAAAGTCTTGGTGAACCCAGGTTCAAATCCCACAATGGCAGATGGTGGAATTTGATTTCAATGAAAAATCTGGAACTAAGAATCTAAGCATGATCATGAAACCATTATTAGGAGAAACCCATCTGGTTCATAAATGTTCTTTAGGTAAAGGCAGCTGCCACCCTGACCTGATCTCACCTCCGTGTGACTCCAGACCCACAGAAAATTGGTTGACTCTTAATGGTTCTCTTGGCAACCAGGGCTGGGGCAACAAATACTGGCCTAGTCAGTGGTGTCCACATCCTCCAAGTGATTGAAAAAAGCCTCTCACTGCCCCCTAGACTGTCTTTACCCAACCACTACTTCTGTTCCTGATCCTGTCCCCAGTCTGTTAAAATATTAAAGTTGCCTCGAAGAATCCTATCAACTGAATCATCGAATGGTGACAAGGTCATGTCAAATACGTGATGGGTTATAATATAGTCAAGGAGATTGGAAATACTAAGGTAGAGGAGGTGCTGGAGCAGTGGTAATATTGCTGCACTGGTAATCCAGAGCACCAGGCTAATGCAGTGGGGTTGATATCCCACCATGGCAGGTGAAATTTAGAGTCAACAAAATCTGAAATTTAAAAAGTTACTCCGAAGGTGATCATGTAATGCAGTGAGTGTAATACCATCAGCTAGCTGGATCTCAGAGCATATGAGTTCCCTGATTGGGACTCTTAATCTGCTCCAATCAGGGAGCCAAAGCTGACATGAAAGGATGAATATCAGGGATGATGAGTAGCTGAATGCCTGACTCTGTGAGAGGCATTATTATTGTGAAAAGCTATGCATTTGTAAATAAAGGGTGATTGGTGTTGGGAAGCTGGCCTCTGAAGAGTTATTACAGTAACCACTGCCAATTTTTGTAAAAGTTCATTTGGTTCACTTTGAGTCATGGAGTCTTAGAGACATACAGCGCGGAAACAGACTCTTCAGTCCAAGTTGCCCTTAGGTCTCTTTTATATCTTTCCCTTCTCACCCTAAGCCTATGCCCTCTAGTTCTGGACACCCCCAGCCCAGGGAAAAGACTTTGTCTATTTATCCTATCCATGCCCCTCATGATTTTGTAAACCTCTATAAGGTCACCCCTCAGCCTCCAATGCTCCAGGGAAAACAGCGCCAGCCTATTCTCCCTATAGCTCAAATCCTCCAACCCTGGCAACATCCTTGTAAATCTTTTCTGAACCCTTTCAAGTTTCACAACATCTTTCCGATAAGAAGGAGACCAGAATTGCATGCAATATTCCAACAGTGGCCTAACCGATGTCCTGTACCGCCGCAACATGACCTCCCAACTCCTGTACTCAATACTCTGACTAATAAAGGAAAGCGTACCAAATGCCTTCTTCACCATCCTATCTACTTGTAACTTTCAAGGAGCTATGAATCTGCACTCCAAAGTCTCTTTGTTCAGCAACACTCCCTAGGACCTTACCATTAAGTGTGTAAGTCCTGCTAAGATTTGCTTTCCCAAAATACAGCACCTCACGTTTACCTGAATTAAACTCCATCTGCCACCTCTCAGCCCATTGGCCCATCTGATCAAGATTCTGTTGTAATCTGAGGTAACCTTCTTCGCTGTCCACTACACCTCCAATTTTGGTGTCATCCGCAAACTTTCGAACTATACCTCTTATGCTCACATCCAAATCATTTATATAAATGATGAAGAGTGGACCCAGCACCAATCCTTGTGGCCACTGGTCACAGACGCCCAGTCTGAAAAACAACCCTCCACCACCATCTTGTTTCTTCTACCTTTGAGCCAGTTCTGTATTCAAATGGCTAGTTCTCCCTGTATTCCGTGAGATATAACCTTGCTTTCATGTTCACTGGGGAAGCAAATCAGCATTCCTTACCCAGCCTGGCCTAAATGTGACTCCAGAAATGTAGTTACTCTTAACTGCTCTCTGAATTGGCCTAGAAACATAATTGCTTCAAGGGCAGTTAGGTTTGGGCATCAATTGCTGGCCTAGTTAGTGATCTCAACATCCCATATAAGAACTATCTTAATGGGGAGAGACTTCGGGTGCTCTGGTGCAGAGGGATCGAGGTGTATTTATTCATGAGTCACAGAAAACGAGCATTCGGATATAGCAGATAATAAAGAAAGCAAATATATTGGCTTTTATAGCTAAAGGAATAGAATATAAAGGTAAGGATGAATTGTTGCAACTAATCAAGGTATTGGTGAGACCGCACCCTGAGTATTGTGCACCGTTTTGGTCCCCTTATTTGAGGAAAGATGTCGCGGCATTGGAGGCAGTTCAAAGAAGGTTCACCAGATTGATCCAAGAGATGACGGGTTTGTTGTATGAAAAGAGTTTGAACGGTTTAGGCCTATACTCTCTGGATTTTAGAAGAATGAGGGGAGATCAAATTGAGGTTTTCAAGATGATAAAAGGTGTGGAGTAAAATGGACGTGGAGCTTTCTCTTATGGGGCATTCTGGGATGAGAGGTCATAGTCTTAGGATAAAGGGTAGACAAGTTAAAACAGAGTTGAGGAGACGCTACTTCTCCCAAAGGGTTGTGAATCTGTCGAATTCGGAAAGTAAGTAAATTTAAGGAAGAGTTAGACAGATGTTTAATTGGTAATGGGTTGAAGGATTATGGGAGAAGGAGGAAAATGGGTGAATAGCATATCAGCCATGATCGAATGGAGGAGTAGGCTCAATGGGCTGAATGGCCTAATTCTGTCCCTATATCTCATGAACTTATGAACTTATAATAAGAAAATCTCAGATTGCTGGGGTCATTTGCTACACAGTCTGAATTGAATGTACATAGCTCATGTTGAGATAAATGTCAAAACTGGTCCAGAGAAGGTTCATGAGTTTGATCCTGGGTATGGAGAAATTTTCTTATGAGGAGAGCTTGAGTAGGTTAGGCTTGTACCCACGGGGGTTTAGAAGAATGAGATTCCTATGGGGCTTGACAGGATAGATGTTATTTCTTTCAGAAGGTAGTAAATCTATGGAATTCAACACAGCAGAGGATTGATGAGGCTGTATTGTTAAGTGTATTCAAGACTGAATAGCTTTTTAAACAGTAGATGAATCAAAGGTTATAGCGATAGGGCAGGAAATTAGAATTGAGGATTATCAGACCACCCATGATCACAATGAATAGTGGAGCAGACTTGATGGGCAGAATGGTCCACTTTACAACGATGTTACACCTACAGCATGTGCCAATAGCTTCAGTGGCAAACACATTGCATACGCTTCAGTCAAGTGGCTATGGCTCAAAATACAAGTTGAATGAGTCTCGGTTAAGTCAAGGGGGAACTGGGGTCAGTCATTTTGGTCCTATCACAGTTAGCACCCAGCCTCAGTCCAATGGTTTTAACACAGCCAGTCAACCACTTAGGACAGTCAGAGTCAGAGGTTCCAACTGGAGACTCAGTCCTACCAGTCTAATGCAACCTAGGCACAATTAGTGCTAAGTCAGTTGGAGAGCGGCACAGATCGCTGGAGGGTTTGGTCACCCATTAGACAAGACTGCCCTTCCAAGTTGGTCAGGACAGGAGGCTGTGATTCATGTTCGAGGTCTGTTCAATGGAATTCAGGGAGGGTAGTGTTATCAGGGGCCACAAACTGTGGTTAAAAAGTTGGGTAAGTCAGTTTTGGGGATTACAAGTAATATGTTGGGATGTAGAGGTGATAATAATTGTGACAATGGAAAACTCAGTATATAAGTGTGGGAGTCAATAGAGCATTAGGCGCTATTATCAACAATTAGTATGCTGACTTTGATGGGAGGGGAGGCTGACAGCATCCTGCTCAATAGTAACTCACCCCCTACAATATAATGTCACAAATTTCAGATACAGTTTGTGCTATTCCCTTGGAATAATATGCTAACAGAGGGATTATAAAACCCAGTTCTAATTCTTCCAGAGTGCACTAGTGGGACTGAACATTCTTCTGTATACCAGGCTAAGTTCAAGACTTAGTTAAAAATCATACAACACCAGGTTATAGTCCAACAGGTTTATTTGGAAGCACTAGCTTTCGGAGCACTGCTCTTTCATCAGGTGATTGTGGAGAATAACATTGTAAAACACAGAGTTTATAGCAAAAGTTTACAGCGTGATGTAACTGAAATTATATATTGATAAAGCCCGGTTTGTTAAGTCTCTCATCTTTGCGAATGACCATGTTGGTTTCAGTTCTTTCATATGTAAATTGCAAAACTTTTTTTAAAAGTTACAATTCTCAAGTGCACTTTAACAATTGGTGTCATGTCGGCCCAGATAAGGTATTGAAAGTGTTAACTCCCTGTGAGGCTGTCTGTGCCACAATGGTCAGACTGATTCCAATCTAAAAAACGGATTTACAGAATCTTACATGGATTCATGCAGTTTTTGAGCAAAGTAAAATGTAATCCTGCAAGTACAAATTCACCCCACAAACTTATATGTGTAGGTGTGCATGTGGGTTTGTGTGTGTGTGGGGTGGGGGTTGTAATGAGTGTCTGTGAGAGGGTGTGTGTATGTGTGTGAGTGTGAGTGCAAAGGGGTTTAAGTCTGTCAGGGTGTGTGTGTGTGCCTGTGTGTATGTGTGTGTGGGGGGGGGGGGGTTGGAATCTGTGTAGTGCAATGGGGTCACCTGTAGTGTGACATGAACTCAAGGACTCAGTTGAGGCCATCTCCATGGGTACCGAACTTGGCTATCAGTCTCTGCTCGGCCATTTTTCATTGTTGCCTGTCCTGAAGTCCACCTTGGACGATGGTCACCTGAAGATCCAAGGTCGAATGTCCCGGACCGCTGAAGCGTTCTCCGACTGGGAGGGAACAGTCCTGTCTGTTGATTGTTTTGCAGTGTCCATTCATCCATTGCCGTAGCCTATATTTGGTCTCACCAACGTACTATGCCTCAGGGCTTCATGTCGTCAAGCCACTATCACCTAATGAAGGAGTGACACTCTGAAAGCTAGTGTGCTTCCAATTAAACCTGTTGGACTATAACCTGGTGTTGTGTGATTTTTATCAAAGAACAGTGTACTCTAGTCACTCCTGTGTTGCAAGCAAAAGAAGCCCCTCTTTCACTTAGAGTTCTGCAAGCCAGACAAAGGAAATGGGACAACAAAAGCACTCTCTCTCACCCTGAAAGATGAAATTCAATCACAGTCAAAAGGAATCAGACGAATGAATCTCAACTAATCCACAAAAGCAAGAATTGTGAAGACAGCTATTCAACTACTAATTCAACATTACTCTATTGCAAACTTAATAACAGTCAACTAACAACTTCTTGGGAAAAATGCAGAGATTGATCCAGATAACTGATTTTTAAAGAAAACTTTTACCTTTTTAGATTTAACGCTAATCTCTAATCTGTGTGTATGAGTGTTGCATGACTAAAGCTTCTCACATTTAATTCATAAACTACCCTTTTAGTTAATTAAAGAAAGCCTGTTTAAATTGTCTCCCTTTTAAAATGTAAGATCAATTGGTCTGGAAGAAAGGTATATACAAGGAAAGGGATCCTTTATAAATTAACCTTGATGCAACCAATCACAGGGAGTGTGACTGGTTGCAAAAAGTGGGTAGTTCATCCCTCCTCAGCTGGAAGCCAAACCTATTGGGGTATCCCATCTGGAACTGGAACAAATTGGGGAATCTTACCCAGGATCGGATCGTAACAATGTGCCTGCAGTTCACTTTTTCTTTATACATTCATGGGATGAGGGTGACACTGGCTGGGCCAGCACTTACTGACGATCTTGCCCAGTTAAGCATCAACCGCAGGCTGTGGGTCTGGAGTCATATGTAGGCCAGACCGAGTAAGGATGGCTGTTTCCTTCCCTCAAGGACATTAGTGAACCAGTTGGGTTTTTCTGAAAATCAGCAATGGATTCTTGGTAATCCTTACACTTTTAATTCCAGATTTGCTTTTATTGAATTCAAATTCCTATATCTGCCATGGCAGTATTTGAAACTAGCTCCCCATTATCTGGGTCTCTGGATTCACAGTCCAGTGATAATACCACTAAGGCATCACATTGGCAAAGACTCTGCATGTGGATGAAGAGCATGGTATGTGAGCAACAACCTGTCCCGGGGCATGAGGAAAGATGATGCCATCCAACATTCTTTAATGGAAAATCTCCGCCTATGATTCTTTGATGAATGGTCTGACAATCCTGAATTTCCAGAATAACTCACAATCACTTTGATGAGTCTCTGGAGGATAAAGAATATCCAACTCTCAAAAAGGATGATTCTTTCAGGGAAAAAAAAAGAGGATAAGAAGTGGGGTACGGAATGAGGTAGGGAAGATAGATATTTTATTTTATTTGACAGAAAGGAATGTGTATTGCTGTTGTGATAATATGGAGGGAAAGTAACTGGGATAATCTCTTGGTCCAACACAGCACTCTACTGACCTTGACCTGCTGAATCAACAACAATGTCACATCATTAAAGCACAGAAGCATGACAAGTGCTTTGAGATTTCTGATAACTTGCTGCTATTTCTGATCTATTCTAATAGTGTGCACTGTCCCTGCATTGATTACATGAACTCTGTTCCATTGGCCAATTGATCGACCTTTGGTTCTCATTAATAACTGGTGGGACAATAGTCCTCTCTGCATCATTGCATTGATCTTGCTGACAAATACTTGACAAATTAAGTCAACAAACACTATAATTCAACTCAACTAAGCAACTCAAGTAGAAGGAAGCTAACATGTTGTTTATTGATGCATTGTTCTGTGTTGACTTTGAAAGGCATTATTCCACTATGTTTTGCTTTTATGCAATATATCCTTATCCTCTTAGATGAAAAAGTCTTCAAAGTCAAGGATTGCATTAAAACAGTTGTATTACTCATTTGATATGAAAAATCTGAAATATTATGATCCTTTTGAGCACCTCACCTCATGTTCCAAATGCTAAGTGTGCAAAACACTTTTCACGAACCCTTTGTGTAAATTGTTTGATCACACAGTGGATTTTGTTTTTGAAATTCATGGAGAAACCAGTTTTAACATTACATTCTTGTAGTTCAGTGGGTTATGACACTGTCCTTTCAGAACTGACTGAATCTAGTTGATGACAGCTGCCCATAAGGATCATGGGTGAAATGAGTTTGGACAGTCTCAATCCAGCTTGTAATGAGTAGGAGCCCATTATGTAAAACCATTGTTAAATTGGAGCTACTTTGCAAAATAGTGACAACCTCACTCAAAAAATTCCTCACTTTGTCAATCTTCCAACACTATAGGGGCTTTGAAAACCCAGCAAGACTTGGGAGGCAATGGCCATGTGATATTATTGCTGGATTGTTGATCCAGAGACCCAGATAATGTCCTGGGGATCCTGGATTCAAATCCTGCCACAACAGATGGTGGAATTTAAATTCAGTAAATTTCTGGAGTTAAGAGACCATAAATCCATTGTTAATTGTCCTAAAAACCCATCTGGTTCACTAACATCATTTAGGGAAGGAAACTGATCTACATATGACTCCAGACCCACATCAATGTGGTTGACTCAACTGCCCTGTGGGCAATTAGGGATGGGCAATAAATGCTGGCCACGCTAGCGATGCCCTTATCCTGTGAATGAATTTTTTAAAAAGACTTGACTTATTTCCTTTTGCATTATAAACGTTTCCTCCAAAAGGACTGCTGAACTTAGAATCTAGGCTCACACATGTTGAATAACCAATTGTTGAATCACTAAAGAGTAAACAGTTCTCATGAAACTTTACTCAGGTAGAACCAGTGTCCTCAGATAAGCTAAATTCAGAGAGCATGCAAAACAACATTTTTCACTGTACCTTGGTATATGTGACAACAATAAATCTTTCAATAAGCTAGTCAAGGAATATTTGCCTTAAAACAGGAGTAAAGCACTAAAGGTTCTAAATGCACAGCAATCCCTGATGTTGGTGCAGACTCTGTCACAGAGGGGAATCCATGTCATTGATTTTTGATTTGATTTATTATAGTCATGCACCTAAGTACAGTGAAAGGGTTTGTTTGCATACAGTGTAGCAGAGCATAACATACAAAGACACAAAAGATCATAGGGTGATTGAACGGAGCGCGGAATACAATGTTACAGTTGCAAAGAAGTTATACAAAAAGCAAGATCAACATTAGCTTGGAAATTTGAGAAGTCTATTCAGAAGTCTAATAACAGCAGGAAGAAGCTGTTCTTGAACCTGCTGGTGAGCATGTTTAACCTTTTGTATTTAGTTTCATGAGATTCAAGGCCTCTGACATCAAAGATAAAATTAGACAGGAAAAGAGATCTGTTGAGCACATTCAAAAAGATGACAAGCATGAGAATTAATGTCACAGGAAGAACTGGAAAATGACTGAGTTCCAAGAAAGGATTCAATATAAGGCTCAATTGATTTTCTGGAACTGAATCTGTCTTCATTGCTTAATCTGACTTGAGGAAATGAAATCTCAAAATTGAGCGTGTATCTTCCACTCACCTCAGATTGTGTTTCGTGAGATGGTCAAATATTTGCAACTGCAAAGGACTTCCTTAGTCAGAAACATTTTGCAAATGCTCAGAGAAACCTGGCTGAATCTCACATAACTATATGGAATGGATGAGAGTAAGCTCAAATGGGATAGGACAACCATAGTTGTCAGAGCACCAGTTGAGAAAATGAAAATGAAAGGCAAAAACATCTTGATAGATAATTCATTGCCTGAGCAATAACGTAAAGACATAAAGATGGCCAGCTGAAGTAGGTTTGACACTGGAGGCCAAGTTTTCACTTCCCAAGAAAAGATCACAAAATGCAGAGCTATTTCTCTTTACTGGTAAACAGTTGTACTCTGCTGTCCACACCCATATTATGTTTGTGCATCTTTATTGCAGATCGGGAAGGCCTCAGGTGCAAAACAGATGCAAACATCTTCCATGATCTGTGTTATCATTACGAGAACAGGAAAATTGCACTTCCTCACACAAATAATTTCCATATGCTGACATGGGTTTCAGAAGCACTCCTTCTCTGAGAGTTTGTGACAATTGAGGCAGGTTTTCTGAAGAGTTGGGAACATTTTGACAAGTAAGTGTGAAATATTTTGATAGCTTGGAATGTCGCCATTAGGTGCCATATTGTAGTGTGGATATGTATTAACTGTGATGATTCAACACAGGGATCAATCATATACAAGTAATTGACCATCATTGTGCATACTTTTTTATGCTTCTTACATTGAACAAAGTGCAATAATTCAATAAAAATGCAGACATGAAACCTTGTTAGCCTCTACTGCCAAGGTTTCTGCCACAACTTAAAATCTGCAAAAAAAAATCCGACTTTTCAAAGTTGAAACAGTTCATCAACTGCTGCCTCTCCCTCAACTGATATGCATTTTGATTTAAAATAGAAATGGAGCATTGTTTTGTCCTTCACTGTCAGTCAATTTACCTGCAACCTTGACTTATGAGGATTTTAGACATTATGAATTCTTGGTTGGGTTTCAAATTCTGTAATGGCTACAACTCAGTAATTAGTCCATTGATCCAAGAACAATTGGTAATTTAAATAACAAAATATGGCCTTGGTGTGTTTGTACACAAACCTAATAAGCTCAAAGGATTTGATTTTTTTCCACCATAGTAGTTTTTCTTTCTTTCTGGTATCAACGACAGTGTGTTTGAATTCAGGGTTTCACTGGATTGTTGGAAGTTTAATTTTTTGCAATGATTTTAAAATTATTTTCACTGCTAATGCTTGGCTCTTGAGGACTGTACATGGTGCATACTGCTTGAGTGACTATTAAGGATAAACCCACACATCCCCAGACCCATGACTGTAATTCAGATGCGGCAGAAACCTGTAACCAAGACACTAAAGCCTATTACAGAGACCCTGGCCAATGTCAAGTAGCAACTGGAGGAACAGCAGAGGATGAACAGGAAGATGAGGGAAAGGTGAACTCCACTGCATAAAATCTTGTATTATATTCAGTGTTTCAAGATGATGCCAGAGCATGGCGACACTTTGAGTATAACACATGAAAAACGCTTTTCACTGTAATTTTATATATGTGACAATAAATTTTAATCTAAGCAGCAACACTGAGCAAGTATGGGGGAATCTGAGTGGGCATGGGGTTGGCATAGAGGTGGATGGGAAGGAGGAGACGTGAGATGGCACAAGAAATCTAAGGAGACGTGGGTGACCTAAGGGGAGTCAAGATTGGTGACATACAGGAGCATGGGATCCTAAGATTGAAGTTGCTCACACAGGGGATGGTGCATGTATGGAATGAGCTGCTAGAGGAAGTGGTGGAGGCTGGTGCAAATGCAACATTTAAAAGGCATCTGGATGGGTGTATGAATAGGAAGGGTTTAGAGGGATATGGGCTAAATGCTGGCAAATGGGACTAGATTAATTTAGGATATCTGGTCGGCATGGACAAGTTGGACCGAAGGATCTGTTTCTATGCTGCATATCTCTGACTCTAAATGGGTGACATAAATGTGGGGCAAGTTCTCAGGGGCCTGGTTCCGAACTGAGTTAGGGTTCACAACTTAAAGCTCCACAAAGGGGATGCCAGATGCAATCTTCATCAGAGAAGCTGTACAGTTTGACTTCACATTCAAGGCTTAGGTTTTGTGCCGAGTAATGACAGCTGGGCTGCCCAGAACACAGGTTCAAATTAATAGCCAGAAAGTTCATGGCTGGCAAGTACAGTATTGGAAAAGCCTGGCCTTTTACTCCAAATCTAATCTTTACAGAACCTGACCTGGAGTATTTAATGGGACTGAAGAGAAAGCGTTTTGCTTATTTTAAATGTCTGTTCGGGTGAGTGTTGGAGCCCATTCCCTGAGAAAAAACAGTTCAATCCATGTTTTACCCAATCTGCAAACATGTGATGCCCAAAATGGAAAGCATTCCACTTGATAGATTTTGACCCTCACTGTGATGTACAAAAAAAACACTGAAAAGATTGGAAGATCTTCATGGATGACTTTCTTACTGAACACAAACTAATATGTCACTGGCACCACTGTCCAAAAGAGCATTTGTGCTTTGTTTCCAATTATTATAAACTCTTCCAATGCACACTTTCCTAAACCCTTAATATGTTTTCACTTTTGCCAAATATCAAATTTCTTTGCACATTGTATGAACATATGCTGCCCATTAGTCTGTTGGCTCTTTGCAGAGATTTCTACCACAATTAGTACTTGTCTAGGTCACTGCAATTTACAGATTGATCTGTTAGTGTATGTCAGTGCCAACTTCTCTTTGTGATGGGCTGGGGGATTGTTTTTGAGCAAAGTAGCATTGATGTTAAATTAGTTAATGCCTAGCTTCTATTGAGTGCGTGAGCGGATATAGAGAGACCTGACATAGTGACAATGCGAAGAGACCATTTCCCTAAAGGCACGAAAGGTAGCCTTGGCTGCTGTAATACTAAACTATATTGATCAAATAGATCCAGTTCAGTTCCTGCCATGTGATTAAGACAGATTAATTCAGATTAATCTAAACTATCAACATCTTTTCTCCACCAGCACACTACACCCACTTCCCCCACACATGTCTCCCCCTCCCACCCTACACTATTGCAAAAATGTTGTCCCCTCCACATTTCACTTCAACTCCGATGAAGAATCATCTAGACTTGAATAATTATTTTTAATGTGCATTTGGATGCTGCTCCTGGAATGGTCTCGTAGACTCCAAAATGAACTAAGGTTATTTCCCTGTCTTGATGGTGGCTCAGTGGTTAGCCCTGCTCCTTCACAGCATCAGGGACCTAAGTTTGATTCCAGCCTTTGGTGACTGTGTGGAGTTTGCACGTTCTCCCTGTGTCTGCGTTGGTTTCTTTCAGATGCTGTGGTTTCTTCCCACAGTCCAAAGATGTGCAGGTTAGGTGGATTGGCCATGCTAAACTGCCCATAGTGTCCAGCAACATGTAGGCTAGGTGGATTAGCCCTGGGAAATGCAGGGTTACAGGGATAGAGTGGAGGGAGTGGGATGCTCTTCAGAGGGTCAGTGCAGATTTGATGGATCGTATGGCCTCTTGCTGCACTGTAGGGATTCTATTCTATGATACAGGATACTGGGAATGTGAATTTACAGAGAATGGAAGAATATAATTCTACTGGAGCTGATGGCCTTTAGTTCCTCATGGATGACCAATTTTGAGTTGCCATATCTGTTTTTAATCTATCCGATTTAGCACGGAACTTAATCTCCCCAAGAACTTCTAGGAGACCACTCCAACCAATGGAGTCGATATTCAGAGGTTCTTCAACAATGTGCTAATGTCAGAAGGAGGTCTGTGTCTCTCATCCCGCAGGGTTCCAGGCAGTTCCTCCAAAGTGTTTCTATTTATAGGTGGGCCCCAAACAACAAGGTTTGAAATGTACTGCTCTGGGCTCGTATTTATTGAGCATTCAGCTATATTCACACAATTGGCATGAAGCACTGGTGCCCCAGAGGGTCAACACCTTTCACAAGAAGATAGAAGGAAAATGATTTGTCTATTTATATTTTTGCAATCATTACAGAGCTTCTTTGATATTGGTTTCAATCTTTAAGATGGTCTTCACCTGATGGAAGGTTGCAAAACCATATTAATGTTTAAATTAGAATTTATCTTTAATTGGCACACACAAAGTTATTTCTGGCATATTTATGGGCATGTGTCAAAAATAACAAATGATTTCAAATGTGTTTAATGTATATTTTAATTTTGTGAAGGAATTCATTCAAATTATGCATCTAAGCTTAATTTAATATTAATAGATGCCTTTCAATTGTCAAGGGGGTAATATCATTCCCTAGATCTGTTCCTAGTGTTGAGAATCATTGTCTTCTTTGACTTTGTTTTCCAATCACCTCTAAAAGCATAAACCCACGCTGGGGTACAATTCCATTGCTCCAGTGTGTGTTCTTCACTGCACATTCTAATACATGTATTTATAAGCACAGGCTCAGCTAGTCATACACAGACAAAACAAACAAATAGGAGCCTGAACAATATGGTGAGTTGTGGGAGAACCACACGGCCCTGTGGTCCACTAGGATTATGGCAACATTTTCTTTACACACACACACACTCTCTCTCTCTCCCACAGCATAGCACACACACTCTCCCACAGCATAACACACACACATACGCACATACACACAAGCACGAACACACATTGGTTTTCACATTCACACAGACATATTTATAGACTCTGCTATCAGATACTGAAGCTGTTGTTGATGCTTCTCCTCTCTCCCTAACCAGAGGCACAGATTTTATCAATGATTTGATGTCTATTGGGTCATTGGGAGTCTTTAGGATAGAATGGTGAGAGAATTTATGTTTCTTCTATTTTGTGGATGAAAAGCAATAACATAAAGGCAACGAATTGTAGGAAAATCATGTTTGAAACTATAGTACTCAGCTGACATCATTGAGCTAAGGATAGATCAGAAACTGAACCAGAAATAACAGAGTTTTGCCCAAAGGAGCAGATTGACACACACCTACCCCATCATTTACGTCCACCATGGACCAATGAATTGTTCAATCCTTCACTATTGTCACATCACCCAACAACTTTGCATTAATCTATGAAGTGATAATTATATCACAATTCACAATTCATCTGAAAGGAACTATTGGAAGGCAATGGCCTAGTGGTATAATTGCTGGACTGTTAATCCAAAGACCCAACTGATGTTTTGGAGCCAATTACTGCTGATGCTGGAATCTGTACTGAAAACAACAAATTTTTGGGACGACAGCAGGTCAGGTGGCATCCATGGAGAGAGAACAAGCTAACATTTTGAGTCTAGATGATCGAAACATTAGCTTGCTCTCTTTTTCTCTCCATCGATGTTCTGGGGACCTGGGTTCAAATCCTACCATGGTAGATTTGAATTCAACAAATATCTGGAATTAAGAGTTTAATGATGAACTTGAATCCATTGTCAATTGTTGGAAAATCCAGTTGGTTCATTAATGTCCTTCAGGGAAAGAAATTGTCATCCTTAGCTGGTCTGGTCTACATGTGACTCGAGACAATTAGGGATGGGCAATAATTGCTGCTGTAGCCAGTAACTCCCAAATCCTGTGAATGAATTTCTTTTAAATTCCCAGCTGGGAAGTTTCTGTATGTTGCACAGCCACACTTCTGTTTTTTTTTGACTTTCTTCTTTCGTGGAATGTCATTGTCACTGGTACTACCATCCTTCTAGATGGCAGTGTTTGTGGGTTTGGAAGGCGCTATCTCAGGAGCTTTGGTGAATTTCTGCAGTGTACCCTGCAGATAGTACCCACTGCTAGTACTCACCATCCATAGTGGAAGGAGACAATGTTTGGTCATGTGATGCCAATTGTTTGGCTGCTTTGCCCTGGATGGTGTCAGGTTTCTTAAGTGTTGCTGGAGCTGCATTCATCCAAGCAAGTGAGGTGTATTCCATTGCACTCCTTGTAGATAGTAGACAGGCTTTGGAGAGACAAGAGGTGAGCTCCTTGCTACAAGATGTCTGCCTTCTGTCTTGCTCTGATAGCCACTGTACTCATATGGCTAGTCTAATTCACTTTCTGGTCAATGATGAACCCTAGGATGCTGATAATCCAGAATTGACAAAGGAAATGCAGTTGAATATCAATGGTTGATGGTTAGATTCTCTCGTGTTGGAGGTAGGCACTTGTATTGGGCAAATCTCACTTGCCACTTATTAGCCCAAACTTGAATAATATCCAGGAGTTGTTGCATTTGGATGTACATTGCTTCAGTATCTGAGGAGTCAATGATGGTGCCCAACATTGTGCAAACATCAGCAAACTTTTCCATCACAACCATATTTGTTCAGAATATGACTTCAACCAGTGAAGAGCATTTCCCCAACTGACTCTAGTTTTCGTAAGGCTCCTTGATGCAACACTCAGTCAATATGGCCTGAATGTGAAGGGCAGTCAACCCAACCTCATGTCTGGAGTTCAGCTCTTTTGTCCATGTCTGAACAAATCTTTCACAAGGTGAGTTGCTCAGTGATCCTGGCAGAATAGTAAGCAGTTAATGCTAATCAAGAGCTGTTTGATAGCACTATTGATCACCCCCTTTCATAATTTTACTGATTAAGAGAATAAACTGATAGAATGGGAATTTGCCAGGTTGGATTTATCTTGCTTTTTCCAGACAGGACAGAGCTGAGTAATTTTCCATATTGTCAAGAAAATGCCAGTTGTAACTGTACTGGAAGACATTGGCTGCAGGGGGTGGGGAGCAACAAATTCTGGACACGTCTTCAGTGTTATTGAAGGAATAAAACAAAGAACCATGGATGCTGGAAATCTGAAGCAAAAACAGAAATTGCTGGAGCAACATAGCAGGTCTGGCAGCATTCGTGGAGAGAAGAACAGAGTTAACATTTTGAGGCTGTTCTGAAAAAAGGTCTCTGGACCCAAAGCATTAAGTCCTCAGATGCTGCCAAACCTGCTGAGTTTCTCCAGCAATTTCTGCTATTGCAGGAATGTCGTTAGAGACTGTAACCTTTGCAGTATCCAGTACCTCCAGATATTTCTTGATATCTTATGGAGAGAATTCACTTGGCTGAAGACTGGCATCTGAGATGCTAGGAATCTCTGAAGGAGATCGAGATGAATAATCCATTCAGTCCGAATATTGTTGAAAGTACTTCGACCCAATCTTTTGTGCTGATGTGTTGGGCCCTCCTGTCATTGGGGATGGGGATATTTATGGATCCTCCACCCCTCTCGTGAGCTGTTTAACTGTCCACCACCTTTCAGGAATGGATAGGACAGGACTGTAGAGCTTGTTTGTGGGATCACTTAACTCTATCACTTGCTGCTTATGTGTTTGGCATGCAAGTAGTCCTGTTTGGTAGCATCACCACATTGACACCTCATTTTTAGGTATGCCGGGTGCTGCTCCTGGCATGCCCTCCTACACTATCCATTGAATCAGGGTTGATCCCTTTGCTTGACGGTAGTGTTTGAATGGGGGGATATTCCAGACCATGAGGTTGCAGATCGGGTCAGAGTACAATGCTGCTGCTTTCATGGCTCACAGTACCTCTGACATGCCCAGTCTTGAGTTGCTAGATCTGTTCGAAGTCAATACCAGTTAGCACGGTGTTAGTGCCGCATAACATGGTGAAGTGTAGCCTCAATGTCTAGAAGAATTTTGTCTCCACATGGACTGTGCAGTGATCACTACCCTAACACCACAGAGTCAGATCCAACCACGGCAGGCAGATTGGTGAGATTGAAGTGAAGCATGGTTTTCTCTCTAGTTAGTTCCGTGCCACAGACTCTGGGGGAACACAGAAATGAAGTAGCCAATCCTGACATCTTTTCATCCTAAAGAGTGACCTCAGGCGAGGGTACATTTCAATTGGCACCAAAGTCCTTGGCTCCTCAAAACATCAGTGGGTCCTAATTAGCTATTCCACTGTGATGTGCATCGCAGTCCAACCTAATATTGACACATATGGAAGTCAGTGGATAGTGACAAGAGGGGTATCACAATCCATAGCACAAAGTTGCTAACTGTGATGTTGTGAAACTTGAAAGGCTTCAGAAAGATTGATATGGATGTTGCCGGGATTGGAGGGATTGAGCTATAGGGAGAGTCTGAATAGGCTGGGGCGGTTTCCCTTGGAGCGTCAGCGGCTGAGGGGTGACCTTATAGAGGTTTATAAAATCTTGAGGGTCATGGATCAATTGAATAGCCAAGGTCTTTTTCCAGGGTAGGGGAGTCCAAAACTGGAGGGCATAGGTTTAAGGTGAGAGGGAAATATTAAATGAGATCTGAAGGGCAACTTTTTCACGCAGAGGGTGGTGCGTGTATGGAACGATCCCCTAGAGGAAGTGGTGGAGGCTGGTACAATTGCCCTATTTAAAAGCCATCTGGATGGGTATATGAATAGGAAAGGTTTCAAGGGATATGGGCTAAATGCTGGCAAATGGAAGTAGATTGATGTAGGATAAGTGGACCAAAGAGTCTGCTTCTGTACTGTACATCTCTATGACTCTATGGCCCACTTATCCTACATCAATCTAGTTCCATTTGCCAGCATTTAGCCCATATCCCTTGAAACCTTTCCTATTCATATACCCATCCAGATGGCTTTTAAATAGGGCAATTGAGAGCCCCTATAATAAAGTCAAAGCTTAAAGAATCAACTGAGTTGAATATAAACTCATCTCAAGAAGCTGAGCCAGAAGATAAAGCCGATAACAATTGTTGAGATGGAGAAGAACACAAAAAAAAAGAAATTCTGCAACAACGTGTCCTTGGAATAATGTGACTCACAGAGACACAGCAATTTAATTTACATTCAAAGAGCTATAAATAAAGCCCCAAACAGTTCTGGTTATTATTATTATCTATGTGTGTCATGCTTCAGTATATATATGTGCTCTGTAATATCGCAGTGCACATGCACTTTTTAACTGGTTTATTTTTCAAGTGAAACAATCCACTTTCTTTCATTTATACAAGTTTAGGAAGTGGATAGGTTCAGATAGCACAACTGTGATCAGTGCTCTCTGAAAAGATTGATAATATTTAATTACTCAATCCTTTTGCTAGCAAGAGAGAAAGATAACGCAGCATACAAATGAAGTGGCAGTCATTATTTTGATTAATGGCCTTCATACATTTCAGATGAAAGGTTGAACGTTTTATTTGCTCGGGGTGTCCATCATTTGTTTTCCTCAGGTGGAATGTGACAACCCTCTGAATACTGAAACATGCTGAGAGAGAGCTCCCGCTCCTGGGAGGAATATTAGAAGATGGTCCATGAAATCGCATTGACATTTCCTAGCAAAGAAGCTTTCACACTTAAAACATTCACATTTGCAACCGTGTGGTTCTCCAGATAGACTTAGATTGTCGATCATAAAGATAACAGCCTTTTTAAGTGGTATGTGATTTAAGTGCAAGCTCAGAAATTTTTATTCATTGCGCCCTGCGCCCCTGAAGCCACTGACTTTGCAAAAGGGCTACCTCTGCCGTCCTTCAAATGAGAATTCTTCCTGATGATGATCTTCTTGAACTGTTGCAGTGGACCATTGTCTGACATATCCTGCTGAATCTGTTCTATGATCAAAATTTAGGGAGGCAATGGTGTAATGATAATGTTACTGGTGTCGTGATTGTAACGAGGTCAACCAGGTGGACCTCATAGAACATGAGTTCCCTGATTAGGCCTGTCAATCTGTTCCAATCAGGGAGCCCTGGCTGACAGACATAAACAGGAGTGCCTGAAAGCTGGCTCTGGGGAGCTGGGTCAGTGTCAAGTACTCCCCAAGTGTAGATAAAGGGTGACTTGGAGACGGGATACCAGGCTCTGTAGAGTTATTTCAACTGGACTAGCAATCCAGAGTCCCAGACAATTGATCTGGGAACACATGTTCAAATTGTACCATGGCTAATGATGAAATGTGAATTCAATAAAATATCTAGAATTCAAAAACTAGCCTAATGGCAGCCAATGTTGAATGTGGTAAAAATTCATCTGATCGACTAATGCAATTTAGGGAAGGAAATCTGCCAACTTTACCTCATCTGGTCAATATGAGACTTCAGATCCCAGCAATATTATAGACTCTGAACTGCCCTCTGAAATCGCACAGAAAATTAATCAGTTCAAAAGCAATTAGGATTGTTCAACAAATGCTGACCTTTCCAGCAACACCCACACTCCATTCAGAAATTTAAAAAAGGTGAGATAAAAGCAGGCTTGCTGTAGAATGGGATCTCTGTCAAGTCAATTCAGTTACGACACGTACTTTTGTCGACTGCCATTTGTTATGATCCCAGCTGATGTTATTACAAGGTAAGTCAGATCCCAGATTGACATCTGAATTGATAGATCATATTTTGTTTTGCTTTCATTTAACAAGGTGGCTTTTCAATGATACACTGGTCCACAAAGCTGCAAATCAGGTTTTAATAATACATACAAGTTTATTTGGCAAAAGAACTAAAGGTAGAATTGAAAAAAAAATTTTTTTTGCATGACAAAGATTTCAAAACATGCAATAAAGTACACTCCCATCTAACCCAACACCATCGTCCATCCACACTCAAACACGAGTGAGAATTCACCTCTCTAACACACCTATAAGGTATCATAATTGGTTCTTTCAACTCCTGCTCCTGAGAGTTTGATATCTCTTAACTGATTAGTCATGCAACTGAGATTCGACTTTTTCAGCTTCATTTAACCCCTTCTCACCAAACATTTCTGATCTGAAGTTTTCAACTGAGGGAACCTATTTCTGAAATATTCTGAACTAACTTGTTTCTCTCAGAGAAATCTAGTCCTTCTAAACAAAATTCAAAGCTAATGCTCCTCAATGTTTACTCTGGCTGTTCGTAAAACTCTCCCACTGCAAATAAATCCCCATTATCCATCTCCCTCACCACCACCCAACCCCATGACCCCCTCTCCCATATTCATTTATACAATTCATGACTCCTGAAATACTGAGAAGTTGATCATTAAAACCCTCATGCACACAGGCCAAAACCCACAAACCACTCAATCTAAATCCAAACTCTATAGCAGAGAATATTAAAGCATTTATAAATCACACATGGATCCCCGAATAGTGATCTGGAGTTTTTTAATACACTATAGTCCTGGTGAACCAGAGGGGTACTCTCTAATTAGAGAGAAGACTGGTGGTACTTTAACCTGAAGGGCACCTCGCCTCAGTTAAGGTGAAAGATTGAGAAAGAGAGTCCTTCATGGTAACCTCAGCTGGTGCAGGAACTAAATCCACACTGTTGGAGGGGATCAGTTTAGCTCAATTAGTTGGATGATGTCAAGTGATATCAATGGCGTGGGTTTAATTCCCGCACCATTTGAAATGATTATGAAGAGCTCTCCTTCTCACCCTCACTCCTCACCTGGGTTAAACCACCATAAGCCATTTCTCCCTGTCTCTCACTAATGAGAGAGCAGCCCTATGGATCAGGAGTAGGAATCATACAATTACAAATTAGGTACAGCTCACAAACAGACCATTCATCTCAATCTGTCCTCTTGAGCCTCCTCACATCCTTATCTCTCCAAATCCATCGGTTTAATCCCATATCCCTTTCTCCCTCATATTTACCTCCCTTCCCCTTAAATTAATCAACATGATTCACCTCAACCATTCTGTGCTGTAGTACATTCCACATTCTCATCACTTTCTGGGTAAAGATGAATTAATCTGAATTTCCTGTTTGATTTCTTGACAACAACCTTTTAAATATGCCCTTTCATTTTGTTCTTGTTACAAGTGGGAACATTCTCTTTGATGGAATATTATAGGAACTGAATGAACATGGCTGTCAGGCAAAATTGGGAAGAATCATATAAGAGTGAAACTTATCTCGAAGTCAAAATTAAATTGCTGTCTCTTTTAACCAAGACAGCCAGGCATGATTCTCACAAGGCAGTGCCAAGTTGCTGTTAAGAGTTTAGATTAGATTACTTACAGTGTGGAAACAGGCCCTTCGGCCCAACAAGTCCACACCGACCTGCCGAAGTGTAACCCACCCAGACCCATTCCCCCACATTTACCCCTTCATCTAACACTACGGGCAATTTAGCATGGCCAATTCACCTAACCTGCACATTTTTGGACTGTGGGGGGAAACCGGAGCACACCCACGCAGACACAGGGAGAATGTGCAAACTCCACACAGACAGTCGCCTGAGGCAGGAACCCAGGTCTCTAGCGCTGTGAGGCAGCAGTGCTAACCACTGTGCCACCCACAATGAATTTGATTTGATTTTATTGTCACATGCACTCAAAGTACAAAAGCACAGGAGTGCAGTGATAAGTGTATAATGTCGCAATACAAGGAACCATCTTAGGTACAAGTATCTAGGTACAGAATCTGAAGAGCAAAGTAGAAAGCAAGAACAAAATTAAAAGTTAAACATTGGAGTGATTAAAGTATAGTGTAAAACAAATGAAATAAGGTTAAAGGTTACATATTAAAGAACTTCTTAGTTTTAGGTGGAAAATAAAGATATAAAGCTGAAAGTTCAAACATTGCAGTTTTTCCTTGAGCACTTAGCCATAGTGGGACCTCACATTGTGGGGTTATTAAGGGGATTATTGTTTGTTAAATTAATTAATAAGTTAAAATTGTTTGTTAACAATGTTATTAATTGCATGCCCCACATCATTAATATGCAACTTTTCATTGTACAATCCACCATCCAAGAATGCTCGACACAGAAATCAGAGTGGGCACCTGGTGACTTTAACTCATGTTGCCTGTAAAAAGCCTCCATGTTAATCAGCACTGAATAGAATCTCAGGGCACAGCTACAGGCACAGCTACAGGCACAGCCTACAGGCACAGCTACAGGCACAGCCTACAGGCACAGCTACAGGCACAGCTACAGGCACAGCCTACAGGCACAGCTACAGGCATAGCTGCAGGCACAGCTACAGGCACAGACTACAGGCACAGACTACAGGCACAGACTACAGGCACAGACTACAGGCACAGCTACAGGCACAGGCTACAGGCACAGGCTACAGGCACAGCTACAGGCATTCTTCATCCACAGACATGGAGGAGATGTGCTGAGATGGGCTGCTGGGATATTTGACGTAAAATAGGATATGATGGCTGTTGGGGGTAGTGTACCTGGTGACTAGGAGGAACTTGGTGCTGATGGTGTTCTCCACGTACTGCATTCCTGGCTATCACTGAGTCCAAACTGCAACAGGAAAATGGTTGTGACAATCCTCAGGGTGCGTGCAATCAGTGTCAGCCTAATGACCCAAAGCACAAGCTCCACATCTGCTGGGCACTCGGATAATGAAGGGACAGGTAGATGTAGTATGTGGTTGCAAACTGCAGCTCCACTTACTTTGCCACATTTCATTGTTCATTTGCAATGCATGCAGAGTAAACACGCTGAGGGTTCAAACACTGGTCAAAAGCAATTCAATCCATAATATTAATCTTCCAACATTGAATATTGGCATCTAAATGATGCAGAAGTTAGCAGCAATGACCTAAGAAGAGTCAAATGCTGGCCAAACGTGACCCATACCTTGTGTCACAATGCTGCCCCTTTAACAAGGTTATTTTGTCCTTGGATTTCTTCAAGAGCAGTCGTAAAAGCAGAGGTGCTGATATGTCTGGAAATGGCTACTTTAAAACAATGGCAGGGGAGTAGCCAGTCCTCCAGGTCAGGTTGTTTTTCGAGTTTGGTTGTTTTAGTAGGCAGTCAGAAACTGCTGGTAGCAGAGAAGCTGTTACTGTGAGAAAGGGTTCCATGCTTGAACAGATGTTTCTTGCCTGACACTTCTGTCTGCAATCTCTCCTGCCTGTAAGAAACTGAGTTTGAATTTACCATTTGCCGGGGGGGGGGTGTTTTTGGGATGTTGCGGGAATTGAAACAGCTTTGTTAAGTTGCAATTTCGAGTCGGTTGAGTTTCCAAATACTTCAGTTATTCTAAATTCTGTTTTCTTTTGTTTGTGTTTCGTGTGCAAATAAATTCGGTTTTGCTTAAAGCCTAGTGCATCACTCCTGGAATATCCATTTCATTTCTGCCTTTAAAATAAGAAAAAGTTAGGGTCTGGGCTACCTTCTTAAAGTATTTTGAGGAGGGTTTTGCTTGGTCTGTAACACTTATGAGATCAACAAGGAGGAGGTGGAGACATCACTTCATCATTTGCTATTGTACGTTTACAATGGACTGTACTGAATGCAGTGATAGGTTTCATGGTTGATGAGGGCTTGGGATAAGAAGGGGTTTGGAATACTCTCCCTTTTTGATGTAATGTGCAGGTCACTCAGCTGACCCAGCACCTTCACCGAGTTGGTGCACACACTGAGGCTGGAACTGAATGAATGATGGAGACCTGATTATCGGGCCCTGCATATCTCATCTGCGGGATATGCTAGCACTATCTGCTTTCAAAATCTGTTTTGCTCCTGATTTCCCCACCATTAGTCATTATCCACAGGAGTCCTGATGGGATTTTGGTCACTGTAGCTGCCTTCCTACAAAAGTAGGAGGATTGGGGCTAATGGCCAACCCAGGAGTAAGCAATAGACATTGTGAAGGACCAGGAGTACCAAACTCAGGCAGAGGGTGCAACAGCAGGGCCCCTCAGGATGCACAGGGTCCACAGAAGGAACAGAGATTTTCGAAACCAACTCTATCTCCAGGGGTGGAGCAAAACACAGTATCAGTGCAGGCTCCTTTTACTCTGGGACACTAGGACAGTACTATGCAGGAACAGGAGCTGAGGGCTCCTGTGTAGGATCTAAGTTGTGATGCACTCACAAATGCATCATGAACAGTATTTGCTCAGCTTCCACTCTAGGACTTGAGCACAAAATCTCGACCCATGCTCCAGTATAGTTCTGAGAATGGGTTAAACTGTAGGAAGTTGTTCTTCAGATGAGACAGCAAACTGAGATCCTGCCTGCCTTTCCCCAAGTTGTCCTCCAAAGTAAAATAACAGGGAGTTCTCCCCAATATTCTGACTAAAAGTTTTCTTCCAGCCATCAGATTATCATATTATTTATTTCATCAGTGTTTAGTGGAAGCTTCCTGGACACAATCTAGCTGCCAAACATCCTCCATTATCACAGTGACCACACTTTTAAAGTGTTCCATTTGCTTTGAAAAGTGCTTTGGAACATCCTGAGGTGATGAAAGGGCTACGTAAATACACAATTTTCTTTTACTGGGATGGATTTTGGAAAATGTTGAAAACCCTATTCATTGGCCTTTCTAGGAATGTCCCAACATGAGCCTCACTACAATTCAGCCTTTGGGCTGTGAATGTGTTCCTTGATTAAAATATCTTTATTAAATCATTAAGCTGTTGGCTTGACTCAACTGGTGAACAACCATCATGGTTTCAAAGCTGACTCTCAAATTTGAGCCCAGAATTTAGGTGATTGTGACATTCTTTGAAAGACATTACTTGAAGGGCCTGTTAGCTTCTTGGGAGGCAGCTGGAAGATGTGGTTGAGGCCAAGAAACTCATCTTAGTCTCGGAAACTGGCCTTCGGGAACAGCTGAGTGCTTTGAAGGGCTATCATTCTGGAGGCATAAAATCAAATGAGATGGAATGTCCTCATTGTCCAAACTAATCTTCTGGATCTAAGTAACAAAATATTAATTGAATCCAGGATCTGGATCAGATTTCCAATAAATGGGCACTAAATAACTAAATAGCTCTGGTTGTAATACATTAATGTCAGGATATTGGAGACTTTTCTCTATACCTCAGGATGTCCTTCCTTGTAGCATTTAAGCTTTGTGACCTTAAGCATGCAGCTTGAATGTACTTTCATTTGAGCCAAACGGCAATAATACGTTATACATTACATTGTAAAATGCTCTTGTCATTGGTGAGCTAATCTCAAAGGGCAGATCTGTTGCTGGAGCCTGGGATTCTCCTCTGTCAAGTCCAAAAACTGCAACCCCTTACCTTTATCAGGAAATAGAAAGCTTATTAAATCTTTACTGATAAACTTCATTTCAGCCAGTTAAACTACAGCTCTTCCTTTAGACTTGGAGCCACAAAGACTTGACATTTTCAACTCTATATTTCAAACTTGGTTCTGCTTTGTAGGTAGTACACAAGAGAATCTTTGTTGAAGATTACTAGTTACCTTACGAAGGTGCTGAAGGGACATCACCTTCAGCTGTTTGGCCCTTGTGGCAATGATGTTCCATAATGATGCTGAGCAAAGTCTTCCATCATTTTTTAACCTTGTCACCATGTTGGAGTGTGATACATGACCAGTGAGCATGGTGAATGATTTGGAGGAGCACATAATATTAAATTTTACTGCTCTTGTCTTCACTGGTGGTGGATGTTACAGTGTTGAGAAGTGATACGATTGGCGAGTTATTGTAGTGCATCTTGTAGATAGCCTGGTGTGCCTGTGGTAGGGAGAATTGACAGCAACTGATGAAGTGCAAAACAAGCAAATAGCAATGGAGGCTTGATGCAGTCAAGCCACTTGAGGACTTCTGGTGCTGCATTCCTCCAGGTAAATGATAGGTAATTCATCAGATTTCTGAGTAATGGAGAGGTCAGGACATAAACCGTTCATCACAGAGTACCCTGTCTCTGCCTTGCTGATGTAGCTACAGTGTTGGTATGATTGGACCAGAGGTCATCTCAAAATGTTGAATGTAATGGACCTATCAATTCATTTTGTAGTAATGTGAGATCCACACTCTGGTGACCAACAACAGGGAAAGCAGCAGCTTAGTGGTAAATGTCACTGGACAAGTCATCCAGAAACCCAAGCTGATGTTCCAGGGATACGGGTTTGATCCTACCATGGCAGATGGTGAAATTAGAATTCAGTAAATATCTGAAATTTTAAAACTGACCTAATGATGACCATGTAACCACTGTCGATTGTTGTTTAAAAAAAACGATTTGCTTCATTAATGTCCTTTAGGGAAGAAAATCTGTCATCCTTACCTCGTTTGGTATACATGTGACTCCAGACCCACAGCAATGTGATTGAATCTCAAATGTAATTAGGTATGGAAAATAAATGCTGGCCTGGCCAATTATGCCCACATCACATGAACAAATTGGAAAAAAAAAGACAGATTTTATTGATCATTACTGTGTAGACAGGACAGTATGAGAAGACAATCCATCAACAGCCTTATAGACACTGACCCCAGTTGTGTGTGATCGGACAGCACTAAGATACAACTGCCGTTGTACTTTCTTAATAGGAATTTCCAAAGGAAAGGTACAATTCCTTTCCTCTAGATATTTAAAACTCGGGGACGGATCGTTAGGCTATTTACTGATCAAAATGGTCATTGTTGACAATGTGAAAATGACAAATAATACCATCCACTCAGGAAACAGTCCTTCTCATGATCTGATGCTGCAGAAAAGCTGTTGATAATGCAGCAGCAATGTCTGACTCCAACAGCAATGACTTCCAGGTATGACTACAGCCAATCATCTATGCTCTCCTTGACCCATACTAATCTCAGTTTTGCTAGGACCCCTTCAATCACGTATACCTCAGTCAGCACCTGAACCGATTGGAATCAGTTTGTCTCAATACAGGGAGAGACCATGCACTCTTTAGTAAGGAAACAAAAATAACTGCTCATTTTTCTGGTTTCTATATTGATATAATTGTTTGGAAGATCACACATGAGTTTGGGTGGGGGTGGGGCAGGGTAGTGAGGTGTAGAAAATGCACACTCCTCCTCCACCCCCATTCCCCATATATGGACAGATATATGTTAAATCAAAGTAATACACAGCATCCTACAACATATTTCCCTCTATATTCATCATTTGAACCCACATGTTCAGCATTCTAAGGTCAATGGAGTGAGCTCCAGCAACTTGTTCAGCACAGGCTCGCCAATTCTGGTTGGATTTTTTTACTGAAGATACTGTCAACTGCCCTACCCAGTCAGAGCCTGTCCCACTGACCCATCTCCCCCAAGACCAGTGCCAATTCCCAAATACATGAGCGTAACTACTCAACATAAATGAAGAACACACAACTTTTTAATGTGTCCACGAGAATGACAATAGACAATAGGTGCAGGAGTAGGTCATTCTGCCCTTCGAGCCTGCACCACCATTCAATATGATCATGGCTGATCATCTTTAATCAGTATCCTGTTCTTGCCTTATCTCCATAACCCTTGATTCCACTATCTTTGAGAGCTCTATCCAACTCTTTCTTAAATGAATCCAGAGACTGGGCCTCCACTGCCCTCTGGGGCAGAGCATTCCACACAGCCACCACTCTCTGGGTGAACAAGTTTCTCCTCATCTCTGTCCTAAATGATCTACCCCGTATTTTTAAGCTGTGTCCTCAGGTTCGGTACTCACCCATCAGCGGAAACATGTTTCCTGCCTCCAGAATGTCCAATCCTTTAATAATCTTAT